>NC_141036.1:8907500-9000000 GCF_052040795.2 Danio rerio | reverse complement strand
ACACACAAACAAAAGTGCATTAAATTGTATACAAACCAGCATGCTTAGGATTAAGATAATAAATGTAATTCATAGTAAATGCCTCATTGTTGTACAGCTTAAAACAAAATAAAGCAACAGATGTAAGACGCTTTTGCACATTCATGACAATAAATATGATCATGTTTGCTCATGTTTCAAACGAAGTGTCAGACTAAGCCGTGCTATTTCTGTTGTGTGCATATGGTTTCATTTGTGTTCTATTTACGACTCTGTTTTTTTCTCCTTCCTCTGAGACAGAGCACAATGTTCTGATAAAAAGTGTTTGAACATCATCTAGTGGTTGATCGTATGCATTGATTCAGTATCAGTAGACACTTTTGGTCTGATTTAATATTTCAAACAGGAAATGAATAACAAAAAGGAATAGTTAAATATACTAAGTGGTGCAACAAGTTTCTTGTAACAAAAAAAAATTGAAAAAATTAAAAAAAAAATTTAAAATATTTTGAAAAAAAAAGGGAAGAATTTTGAAGAATGCTCAAAAATGGTGACCATTGACTTCCACGGTATTTGTTTTTACTATGAAAGTGAGTGAACAGTCAGACAGTAATGGAACAAGTGAAGGGTGAGTGGGCTAAATGATGACGGTCGGAATGTATTGTGTTGGGTGAACTATGCCTTTAGTTAATATTAAAACAATTATTTGTCTCATTTGCATATTTGTATCAAATCTATTATCCAGTACTGAAAAAAGTGTTGCATGCAGAACTGTTGCAAACAATTTATTTGTGTTGAATATAAACAAACAATTTAAATTTAATAATGTTCAACTTTATTTGTTTGTTTAAATTCAACACAAATAGTTTACAACCACCTTACGTAAAAAAATTGAGTAAATCCAACGAGTCATCTCTGAATAATTTTTTTCAGTGTATGAGCAATATACAAGCACAGCATTAAATTCAGCATTTTCTTACAACCTTATATAATCAAAATTGCCACAAAAACAAACAAAGACTACATTAAAGATGAAGTAAATATACATTCATTGCTAATAATGACTCGAGGTTCTCTCAAAAAGATTTTTGCTGCTGCTTCTCCAAACAACTTATTTAAAAAGAGCTGAAACAACAAAATTCAGAAGTTTTTTAGAGAAAACATAATTGTTTTACATTCAATCCACTTGAAAAAACAGTCTTTAATGCACCTTATTAATGATTGAGCTCTATTTGCTAAAACTTATGAATATATTTAAAAAATATATATTATTTTTGTTGAGAGGGCAAAAAAGTAAGCAACTTAAAAGGATAGTTCACCCAATGAAAATTCTGTTTTAATTTACTTACCATTTATTTGTTTCAAACCTTTATGAGTGTCTATCTTCGGTTGAACACAAAATAGGATCTTTTGAAAAATATTACAGACCCTGGAACCATTGATTTCCATAGTATTTCTTGATGCTCTTCAGTGTTTGGACTTTCAGCAATGAAAATAAACCACATTAAACTAAACTAAACTTCAACTCTGATAACTGGACATACAGTTTCACTTTACTAGAACTTCTATGTTAAGCTGCTTTGACACAATCTACATTGTAAAAGCGCTTAAGAAATAGAGATTAATTTAGTTATTTGTGTTGTCTACTATGGAAGCTTGTCGATGTTTACATGTTTTCATCTTTCAGTGAAAGAAAGAATCTCAAGGTTTGAAACTAGTAAAGGGTGAGTAAATAATGTCAGAAGTTTCAATTTTGAGTGAACTACCCCTTAAAAAATCCCCTTTTAAAATTTGCAACATGCCCTCTCACCCTCATCCCCACCCCCAAGAGGTGAACGTATTTGCTTATGCTCACCTTTTTTACATATTTATGAGTATAGTATATGTTTTATTAACTTCTTTACAGTTTTTACAGTATATATACATACAATACTTATACAGTATATTATACAGTTTAAACAATTTGTTTACTTGTTCCTCCAATCGACTAAATTAATTAAATTATTATATTTTTAATATACTGTACTTTAAACCTTCCTTGGCATTCAGTGTGAACAGTTAGAATATAAAGGGATTATACAGGGAACCCGCTTCCTCACTATCCATATAACATAAAATTATTTAATCTTATCTTTAAAATGTAATGTTTCTCAGAGAGATGCGTTTACTGATCATCTCCACTTGTTTCATAGATAGCACATAAAGATAAACTCATACACAGATGTGGTTTACAGATATGCGTCAGACTACTTCCCCTTTGTAAAAGACAGTCCCCCTCCTCACATGCATATTTTAAGCATTTTATGATGAGATTTTAAGAAAGTGTTTAAAGAAAACTTAATTCAAATAATTTTATTATTATTTTTGATGTCACGTAACAGTGATTGCGTTTATTATGCTGGCTACATGGCACATAACACAAAGAGAATTGATTTTAATAATAAAATATATAGTCTTTTAATAAAAGCCACCAAGCAATGCACATTTTAAAACCAAAACTTCAAATATAAACAATGTATTTCTTCAAGAAAGATTTCAGAAAGTCACATGAAAAGATAACACAATTGACATCAAACATAACACTAATTTCACCCCTGAACAATAGGCTTGTTTAAAACCGCTTACAAATAAGAATGTATATCAAAACTAATGCTTGTATCATATTTACAACAAAAGCAATATGCATATGTACAGAGAAGAACACTTTTGCAACAACATCAGGTTTAAAATTTTAATACAATCCTGTTATTAACACATCAAAAACAAAAAGAGAACAAATGCAAGTTTTAAGCTGAACTGAATATGAATTCATGAAAAGGGGAACATTGAAAATGGAATAAAGGGCAAACGTGAGTGGTAAAAATATAGATACTTAAAATGAAAATAACTCCGTGAAAGAATATGTTTATGCAATTTGTGTGCTGGACATTTCAGAAGCTCTGGAAAAGGCTGAGCTTCTCCTCTCAGATAACTGTTGAGAGAAAGATGCGCATTGCTTGAAGCACATTGGAAACTGATCTTTTAAGACTTTAAGGACTGCTCTTCTGAACTTCTCTCCAGCAAATGCATATATGATTGGGTTGAGGCAACAATGGCTCAAGGCGATGGTTTCCACCCACTGCATGGCAAGACTCAAACCATTATGCCACTCGCAAGTTAACATGTAGCCACGTCTCTGCAGGAACAAAAGAAACATGACGATGTTGTATGGAGTCCAGAAGAGAAAATAAACCGCTACCACAGCAAGGATCAGTCTGACCACTTTGTGCCTTTTTTGTGATTTTATGCTGAGCAGAGTTGGGATAATCCGGGAATAACAAAAGATCATGATAATCAGAGGGAAAATCAAGCTCAGAAGGTTCATGTTAATGTAGGTGAAGGACATCCAGGATGTATTATCAGGAAAATCAAGTTGGCAGGATTTTCTCTTGTTTAAATCCATTTGCTCATTGGTAAAAATGATGTTAGGTAGCGCTGCAAACAGGCTGATTATCCATACCAACGAGGCCAGAGCCAAACCCATTTTTGTAGAGCGATGTCTGGAGAACACACTGTGGGCATGGACGATGATGGCATAGCGATCCAGTGTCATGAGAACCATGAAGAAGATGCTGGCATAGAGACCAATCATGAAGAGACCTGTTATGGTGTGACACATAAACTTGCCAAAAATCCACTCATCCATGGCATTGTGAGCCCAGAACGGAAGTGACACAAGGAAGATTAGGTCAGCTAGGGCTAGGTTGAAGAGGCACACGTCTGTCATGTTGGATTTTTGACGATGTCTAATGAGGACCCAGACGACCAGACCATTTCCAATGAAGCCAACGATGAAAACGATACTGTACAGGGTGGGAAGGAAAACCTCACTGAAAGCCTTTGCGTTGCCATTGTTGCATAGGGGTGCTACATGTTCAGTTTCGTTATAATTGTAGTAATCATCATAACCTGTACACAAAGAACACAATTTTAGGTCATTAAACATAATATAGACATACTTGTAATATGTTATGTTTATAATCTATCCTGAAATATTAACACTGGTTATCAACATTTCTTCAGGTTTATAAGACATTTAAAAAAAAAACTACTTAAATTTTACATTGTGTTTTTTGACATCTACTGGTTGCGAATGATCTTTGCATGTTGTAAATTGATGCTACCTGTCTCTAAATGTTTACATATAATAATAATAATAATAATAATAATAATAATAATAATAATAATAATAATAATAAGCAACTTATTTTTATGTTTAAATGTGTTGCAATTTTTAGGTTTTCACAAATAATAATTTTTATATTAATTCTGACAAAAAAACACACAAAATACCAAATTATAAGAAAGAATAACTTTTAAATGTAGCATTATTACACTGAATAAACAGTTTATTCACTTACTTTTTTGTGTCTCCGACATGTCTCTTGGTTATAACAGCTCAATCTGTGAAATTCCTGTGACACTCATAAGGCTTAACGCAGGAAGTACAGTATTATTTCCTGAACCTCCCAGGGGCGGTACTTCTTTACACAAATAAAAATAAGAAAAATAAAGTCAACAAGTGACATATGAAGAGGTCATTTGCAAAAACAAATAACTATGTAAAAACAAAATACATTTGCAGAGATCATGTTTACTTTTTTTGCACAATAGGCAACTACACATTTAATGCACAATAAAACCATGATTTAAGAAAATGTAAAAGTTAAATGTTTATATTCAAATGTTTGTATACTTTTATATACACCGCAGACTTCGATACATACCAGTGTTTGTGGTACGCGTTTATTTAAAAAAAAAAAAAAAAAAAAAAACTTTACTTGTTACAAGCAACTACGGCAATACAATATTAAACATTAAAGGTTAAACGTAACTAAAGTTGCGAGTGAAAGTAAAAGTAATGTTCTGCTATATATTACATAATAAGAAACGCTTAAAACTTACATGGTTTCTGCTGCAAAGATAGACAACTGAAAAGGAGTTGTGAGACCTATTCTAATGTGTCCACCAGGCAGCGCCGTTCCCGCGCTTCTTGAGCCGACGAACTTCCACTCTTCTTTCAATAAGCAGAACTGATACTATGTGAGTTTAAAAACCGTCTAAAATTCCTATAAACACTCGTAAACCTTTGTGAAAAGCCTTAAACTTTTTGTGCGTCTGAAGACAGATGTCCCAACATTTGGCAGTATGGCGTTTGTGAGCTACTTTTTCATATAAAGGCCAAAATAGTTCATTGACCGCATTGTCACTGCTGAGTGTTCAGTTATTTCACAGCCAACAACAGTCAGAAAAAATCCAACAAATAATGTTTAATTTGGCAAGCACTGGATGTATGAATGAAAACACTGATGACACAACCACTTCTATATCTAAATTTCATTATTTTATTTTACTTTATTTTAATTGTTAACCAAAATAAGGGACTATGAATGATTGAATTATTAATTGTAAATAGTTCTGCCAATTGAGAAAAGTGTCTTTTAAAAGATGTGGATATACAAAAGACAGGGAAAAAAATAAATGGGTAAAAAGATTTGAACCTCGATTGAAAACATTAAATTTTAAGATAACTGGCTTCAAAGGAAATACTTTAGATTTGCATATAAGGAAGTTGTTGTTTTTTAGCAAAATAATAAAATTCATCATGAATTAGAGAACTCTGATAAGACAATATCTAAAAAAAACTAAAACTAACTGAACTTAATGGCTAAAATACATTTTCACTTATTTTGTGTATATATATATATATATATATATATATATATATATATATATATATATATATATATATATATATATATATATATATATATATATATATATATATATATATTTATATTTATATATATATATATATATATATATATATATATATATATATATATATATATATATAATTTTTATTTTTATTTTTTAAATGATGATTATAATATTTGTTAAGGTTGCATTTTTTTATTATTTATAAAATATAATAATGTTGTCTGAAAAAAGTGTCGCATATTAGTGTATTTGTCAGTGTGTTTTTTAGTCCATCATGTATCATTGTGTAATTAAAATATTTTATTCAGGCAATATTTATTATTTATATTTATAAAAGCTCTAAATTGTCACTTTTCCTAATTCTACAAAAATACATTGTTAAAAAAGCGTAATCTAAAAAATGTGTGCAAATAAATATTGCATCAATTCTACTACCATGTATTTCTGTTACCACTGTACCACTCAAAAAACTCATTATTGTTGCTTGTTCAAACTGCCTGTTTTAAATGAGCTGAAGCAACACAATTCTTGTAATTTCTTTGGTCAATTTATTTGTTTTATGTTCAGTACACTTAAATTTGTAAACCATTAAGTTAACAAGCATTTTGTGTTGGGAAAACATGAAGGAATTGTGTTGGTCCAACTACCTGGTTAGGGGATTTGTAGTTCCCAGCATGCTTTGCGTGGTATTGAATTTTTAAATGTTGACAATAAAAATAATCTTAGGTGTTTAAAGTTAATAGACTTGTTAATGTTTAATCCTCACTTTAGTTGGTGGATTTAATAGAATTTTGTGTAATGCTTTAAGTTTTGAGATATTCCACCTTGCAGAAGCACCCATGCTTTGGCTGTTGGCAGCCTAATTAGCAAAAATGCAGTTTGTTGCTTTGCTCAGTGTGCATTAACTGTCCTAAAATGAGTTCTGACATCAGTCTCAATCAACTATTTGTAACTCTTAAAATATGCTTAAAAATGGCTCTTTTAATTCATTTAGGATAACTTCTAATAAACATAGAGACTTTGAAACATACAATACCTAACAGACATACATGATATTATCTGAACTTTGAGTTTAAGTTAAATAACAAATACAAATATATAAAGTTTTTTTGATAAAACCATGTTGAACCAATTCATTTGCATTTAATTGTGTAAATAGCTTTTTTTAGCTGGCGCTAAATAAATTTATTGGATGGAAATCCTGCAATTAAAATCCCTCAATTAAATTGAGTTCATCCAATTAGTTATTTTTTGAGTGTACTTTGCCATTTAGTTGGCGGAATTATCTGTGACAGATAATTAACAGATAATAAAGTAACTTTCACTTGCTGATAAGATGCCAAGCACTGAAAGGTGTGTGTGCTCTCTGAGAAAAAAAAAAAAAAAATATATATATATATATATATATATATAGTATTTATACACATTGTTGCCTAATTTGTCCATAACAGAGTTGAGTTGACAAACAATACTACACTGTTAAAAAATCCTGGTTGCCTTAAATTTTTAAGCTGAATCAAATTAACCTTATATGTCAATTGAACTTGTATCATGTTAAACTTACTTAAAACAGCTTGTGTAGCTTATAAAATTAAGTTAGAACATGATTAACTTAGTTTAATAAGTTACATTGTATT
This sequence comes from Danio rerio, assembly GCF_052040795.2. Lineage (NCBI taxonomy): Eukaryota > Metazoa > Chordata > Actinopteri > Cypriniformes > Danionidae > Danio > Danio rerio. The sequence continues at coordinate 8,992,624 of NC_141036.1, read as the reverse complement.
AAAAATATGCTGTCATGACTAATATCATTGTTTTAGAGTGTAGTGTAAACTTTTTTTTCCTCAAAATTAAAACTAAATAAAAAAACTTGTGTTTAGCAAACACTGAATAAATAAAATTACGTTTCAATAAGATACTGGAAATAATCCAAGTTTATAAAAAAGATTGCTTAACTTTTTAAAATGCCAATTGTAGGCCTATTTGTATTTATATAGAATCTCTAAAAAACTCATTCATTTTTCTCTTTATTTGTGCATTTTTTCCTCTTTTTATTTACTGTGTCAAGGTTAGTTTGTTCCGTAAATGTATCAGTTTGTCTTTGCATAAATAGAAAATATGTCCTACTCTTCAGCAAACTGACAGTGGTGCAGCAGTGTTGGCTGGCGCAAGGGATCAGAAGGCTTTTTTGGATGCAAGAAGGATTCTCCAGCTTAAATAGCCAGAGGGCGGGACGTGCACACTGCTATCCAATCAGTCAGCCCGCACAAGAATAATAAACGCTAGGAACGACGGGAGTAAAACACTATTTGAATAATAAGAGAAAGCTTTTGTTGCAGCTTAACCGTAACCATGGTAATGTCTTTCATTCACACGCGAGATTGCAAGAATCCTACTGAAAGTTGTGTAGTGTAATATTCATATTATGTTAATTATGAAGACAATACAGTAAACAGCAGCAAGACAATAAACGTTTGGTTGTTGTCTAAAGTGAGCGGTACATTACAAAGACGTTTTAGGTGGCGAGAGCCCCTTTTTGTATCAGGACAGTCAGTGTTTACTGCAGTGCAAAGGCTCCCGCAGCTCGTTCCCGTAGGCGCGTTCTCGCGCCAGAATTCCAGGCTCGGGCTTCCGTTGAGCGCGGGCTCGAGAAGCAGCGGGAACGGCGCTGCCTGCTGGACACAGATTAGAATAGAACAAAACTCCCGTGCGGTTGTCTAACCATACAGCAGAATCCACGTAAGTATTTTAAGCGTTTTATATAAAAGTGATATCTCGGTGCGATATTCCTTTTACTTTGACTTGCAACTTATTTGTAGGAATAGTTGAGTTAAACAAACACTGTATAATTTCGTAACGTTAGTGTCTATTGTGACAAGTGAATTCTTTTAAATGCTTCTATTTGTTTGGTTTTTTTCCGTTAAAAACATAAATAACGCCATGTACCTGTAGGCTGCACATCAAAAACTAGACTGAGTTGAACGGATAATTCATTCTAAGTAACTTACTGACTGACACTTGTTGCTACTCTTTGTTAATTTCAATATTTTTTGTCATCATCGCTCTGCTAATGTGTAACGTTATATCTTTCTTTAAAGGTGACACTTATACGAATGTCATTTGAACTGTATCCCAATGTTGTCGCCTGGACGTACGAGTGATTTGCATTGATACAAAGCGGATTCAGTTTATGACAGATGAATTTGGGAGACGCAACGACCAGACCTCCTGTAGGGTAAGTGTATAGAACCCAACATATTTTTGGTCACATAAAGGTTCTTTATTGTAAAGTGTTAGCATATTTTTTATGGATTGCAGTGTTATCTATCTATCTATCTATCTATCTATCTATCTATCTATCTATCTATCTATCTATCTATCTATCTATCTATCTATCTATCTATCTATCTATCTATCTACGCTTTTAATAATGAAAAATCCGTATCTTTACTATCTGTATGCTTTATGTTCAAATCACACACCAAATCACACACCAGCTATTGTTATTGAATGTAGAAGTACATGGAGTTTAGAGATTAATTCAATCAGAACTGCAATTCACAAAATAAAATAAGAGCAATGTACAATTACTTGACTTGCATACATTAGCATACAGAATTCTGATTTTGGAAATGATGAAAGTTGGTTTCACTTGGCATTACAGATCTTATCTGCTAGCCTATAACACCAATAAACCCAAACAGTTTACATGGCATTGGGCTTGTTTGGATAGAAGCTCTGTTCTGGCAGTTACATGAGAGAAGAGTACACAGGTAATGAAAACAAACAACTCCCTGTTCATCTGCCAGTGATGCTTTTGTATTCCAGCCACACACCTTTTGTTACTTCTGCTCTTTGCTCAATAATAATTCAATTTCACTGGACAACATGTTAGCAAAGTTTTTAAATATTAAGGAATTTGTATTTTATTTGCGTACAAAATGAAGTATCCTAAAACTAAAATGGACTCCAAAATTAGTATTATTGTAGCACAAGAGTGACATAAACTCTTCCATACTGGATTCGCTTTCTCACAGAAACTTTTGGTGATGGTAACATATCTCAGCAGCCATTTAAATGTTAGCCAGTGTCCCCTCTTTGAAAGCACAACAGTCTGCTTTGTGGATCTAAGTTACCCACACTCCCCCTGTCCATTTATGTAATCAGACCCTTTTGCATAGCTAAAGCAGTGGACGATTGTGGGTATTTTAAATCTTGAACAGTAGTTGAGCTGCATTCCCACTGCTATCATTCATTAAAGGAGTACTCATACATATCAAACTGCTTTTAAACGTTAAACAGAGGGTTTGCACTTAGGTTTGGTCAGTGGACTCTGATGTAAACAACAGCAAGGATTGCATGGTTAATGTATTACTGAAGACAGTCTTCTGTATATTTATGATGTCTAACTATGGGAAAAAATGTGTGAAAAGCTGCTATATCATATAGATAAGGACTTAGTCAGCAAGAAAGAGTGCAATAGTGAATTTAATAGTTGGTAAAAGATACGCACGAGGAGTTTTAAATAAGATATTATCCTAATATTTCACCTACTTTATCAGACATGCATGGCAAGAACAAACATAAATGTTGTCAAGATTCTTACCCTGAAAATCCTTATTCAGTTTGGCCAACCACAAACACATTTTGTTCCTAAATTTTTTTCTCTTTTGCTTGATTTGATATAACTTCTGTCAGTCTATAGTGCATTTCATACCACCTCCACCTTCTGACAATAATCAGGCAGGCAGTCACAGCTACTGACAGAACCAAATGATGCTCAAGCACTGGTCATGTATTTAAATACATTTAAGCTTTTTTATTTTGTAAATAAGATTGCTTTACTTTATAAGATTACAAGAATAATGTCAAAAGTTTGGTTTCAGGTAGCAAAAATTTCATTTTTGGGATTCTGGATCTGCCCCCTAATGAGCCAGAAAAACCATGAGTAATGTTAAAAAAAAAAAATTCTTTGCTGATCAGTTAGTAAAGCATAACATGACAAAGTTATTGATATTGCAGCAATAATATTCTGCATAAAATGTCAATTTCAGTTAGTTTAGTTCCATTGTTTACATTCTGCCCACTGATGATGCGCAGGGCAGAACAGACAGAATCTGCAGGTATTTTGGGCTATTTTTGCCCAGAAGTTTGTAAAAAAATCTGCGGATCTATGCCGAATTATTTTTAGAGCATGAAATAAAATAATAATAACTTTTTGACTTTTATTTAAGGTTAATAATGCAAATACAATTATCCCACAACATGTGGACACTTTTTTCTAGTTCTTTTTACTGTAAACTAGTCCTTTTTTTGTAAACCTTTATTATTATTTATTTGTTTAGGACATACACTTTTACATCCTGATTTCTAGTTATTATAATGATTAAATTACTATAATTAAATTAAATATTCTTAAGAATAAAATATGTGTTCTTTGGAAGAGTGTACTTCCATTATGATGCTATTGAAGTGTCTTAAAATCACAATAATATCCTTTATCACAATATATATTGGTGTGATATATCGTTCCACAAAAATAGATATCCAAATAGATAATCTATTTGTACACATTTACATAAGTAAATAAATAGACTCAATGGGCTGAAAAATCTGCAGGTTTCTGTGTGTGCACATTCTGTGTGGGGCTAATGATGCATCATGAAAAGCATTATATTATTCAAGATGAAGTAACTTTTGTTATAGTTGTGATCAAAGATTTTAAATAGACACGTAAACAAAAACATTACAAGTTTGCTGCAAGATTTATAAGGTTCATTTAGCAACAAAAATAGCTGCATTGCATCATATACCATATAAAGTGTTCAAAGGGTATATACAGTAATAGGGCTGGAGTTCTCAACACTAGCCCTTGAGATCTACTTTCCTGCAGAGTTTGATGCTGCCTTCATGTGCTATTGAAAATTTCCTACTTCACACTTTTGAAGTTCCTGATTACAGGCTTGTCACATCAAGTGCTCTGTTGTTGGAAAGAATTACATGTAACATATAATTAGTTGTCAACCTTACAAACCTTCACCATGCTAGCCAGTCGGTTTAGCGACAATGCTGGAATGTAGATAAATTGGGCCTGTTTACACCTGGTCACTCCATTCATTTTTTTCTGATCGGATAGCTATCTGATTTATAAAAATGTTTCCATTTACATTTAGCAACATTAATGTGTCTCTGCTAAATGGGTAATACATGACAGGAGGTTCTTCACGTGTGTTCTAGTAAAACATCATTACAAATGCACATGGTAGACTTTGCGATTAATGTCATTATAGTCTAAAGTAAACATTTATTTGTCATTGAGATACTTGCAAGATATCATTCAAAACTGTAAAGAGTTTACATCAATTTGTGTACAACATACTTTCTCAAAAACAAACCACAAATGAATGAAACCCTTTGTTATTAAATTAGTTTTTCTCTCCATTTACAGGGTGCGTGACCACCTCCTGAAAAGCAACCGAGTATAAACAGGCTCCTATTGTACTCCAGCCTTAATCAAACACACCTGAACACGCTAGTTAGGGTCTAATTCTGGGTTCACATCAAACGCAGATCTAAGTATTTGCACAGATAATTTACATACAAAGCCAATGCAAATTTCTGGGTAGAGGTCAATTATCAGCATGGTAATGATGTCAGATGTGGCATGCATTTGCCATGAACGGAATTCATGGAATTTGCCTCAATTTTATTTACTGAGATATTTTTTTTGACCTTAAATAATAGAATTTGAGTGGAAAATTAGCATGAGGGGAAAAACATCCAGCGAGTAAACCTGAGTGAGTGACACAATGCTTCATGTTCGGTTTGAACCCAATTTAAGGATTACTGCAAAGCTACAGGCAGGTGAGACTTTGGTTCCATTGGTTGATTGAATAAGGCCACTAGTGCCACTGTTTATGAAATTAGAACAATGGCAAATGGCGGCTTAAATATTTTTTTACTACTATCTAGGGCTGCACAATGTTGAAAGAAAATGTGCTTTTTCCATTTATATTGTGATTTTTCTCAATATAGATTAATCAATTTTTTTTTGATTGATTGGGATGATTTTGTAGGTCAGTGCATAACATATAATCAACAAATTATAAGCAGAGATAAATAGAGCAAACATACAAATGGTACAGAAATAAAATAATCAAATGTACAATAAAGCTGTATATACTTCATTGTGTAAATAATTAAATACAGTAAATCTTTTTTAAAGCTACAAATGTAATTTTCCTTTAACCCAAATGCTTTCAACTTGCTTTAAATGTTTAAACCAAGTGTGCCGCAAGCCTACGTTTGAGTGAAGGTTTCGGCTGTTAGATCGCCCCCTGGGGGCTGGCTGCAGTACAAGTCATAAAGCCCGCCTCCTCCGTGTTAATGAAGGAGACTTGAGCCCAAATAAAAAAAAATATTACACTTGCAATAAAATGTCCCGAAAGATAGTTCTGGTCGATTAAGGCACTGGTTATTGTGCTGAAATAGGTGCAGATCTTCATTTTTGTAAACAGTTTGTTTTTAGCAGTAATTTAATGCTGGGCGTGTCATCGTGATTGACAGCTGTGATTGACAGTTTCTCAAAGCGCGGCGTCTGCGCTTCGGCAGGAGACTGAAGTAGACTGAAATGTTATTATTCGATTTCTGTGTTATTTTACCATGACAAAATGAGTTCAGCAGTAAACTATAGTTTCTGACATACATGATCCTGGTGGAACACTGTTTATTCGCTAAGTTCAGGGCTTTTTTCGGGCTTTATTAGTTTGCTGATACACGCCTAGCCACCCAGATAGCAAAACACAGTTCCGGCTAGATTCTCGCCTGCCGGAGACTTATCTCTTAGAGCTCAGACTGACTAATGTTACCTCTGCTGGACCTACTCCGGATGCCTGGACTCACTACCCAATTCCAGCCCGAGTCAATCAAGCCAGATGCGGCGGCTGAGCGAGCAGGCGCTGCCGCATGCGAGCCGGAATCAGCCCGCGACGCCGCGAGTAAGTTATGCGCTGCGGCCTGGAGCTGGCGCGATTGAATATATAAAACCCTCATATTTGTTAACGTTATTACATCCATTTTTGTTGATATGACAGCAAACGCATGCTGAGAAGTTCGGGGGGCGTAGTTGATTTTACATAAAGCGTTTGATTGGAAGCTCGACTCTGCTCATTTTCGCGGCTCCTCCTCTGGCTCCATCAGACAATCCTTCTGCGCATGTCTGGCTCCAATTTCAGCAGTCTTTTGCGACAGTTTGTGCCCGTCAAGCAGGCGTTTTGCCCTCAAGGCGTTCAATGGGAAAAAGGGCTGTCGCGTCGTCCATATTTTTTACAGTCATTGGTTTAAACATGCCTTAAAAGCACATAAAGTATAAAGTAATTGAGACACTTTCATTTTATTATGGTTAAACGAAAAATGACTCCAAAATTCTGAAATGTTGTACCTGGTAAACTAAAACTCCACAATGCACATCCTGCAATGTGATTATTGCGTATTCACACATTGTGATATCGATGCTAAAACAATATAGTGTGCATCCTTATTACTAACTACTGTATTTCATTACATGCACAGATTATACATTTTTACAGATTTTTGTCTTATTCATTGTTTTGGTTTTCACTCTGTCAGATTCTAAACTTTCTCTTATTTGTAGTACAGTTACTCAGCGCTACTTTGTTATACATTTAACAAGAAAAATAGAATAAATGTATATTGGTTTGTATATTTTTGGTTTAGACAAAATAATTACTAAATGTGCAGAGCCTAAACTGAGCAATCTCCGACAGACTGAATGCTTTCCGACTAACATAAATACCTCTAAGTTCAAATTTAAACAAGCTATACTCTACTGATACTAAAGAAAGGCTGGTATTAGTTAGTTGTTAAAACTGAAGTATCATTTCATTACCCCTGATGATTTCATATTTAGTGAGTTAAAGGGATAGATCACCCAAAAATGAAAATTACCTCATCATTTACTCTCCCTTTTGTGCTTTTAATGCTTTATACGTTTTTTTTCTTCTGTTTGACAGTGAACACAAGATATTTTTTAAAAATATTGACTTCGAACAATGTGTTACAATGTCACAGCAACCAGCGTTTTTTAAAACATTTTTTGTGTTCGACAGAAGAAAGAAACTCATTTGAACAGTTAAACGGTTAGTAAATGATGACATAATTATTTGCTTATTGGTGAGCTATCCACATGTATATGTCTGTTTTACATGTCTGTTTGTTTATTATTATATATATATTTTACAAAAATTTACACAGGTTTTTATGTTTCATTTACAGTTTAGGATATCCAGTCTAAAAAGAATGAAAAACAATGATCAAAAACAATCCTTAAACAATGTTGATACCTAACAATTACCTTTTATGATCAGAATTTCCCTTAAGATAATGATACCTAGTATTCATTAAGTGCTTTTCTGTTTCCTTTATAAGCAAAGGTCAGCCATTAACAGCTTTAAGGATTTTTCCCATTGCTTCCGTCTACATGTGGGGTTTAATTTTTAATTAGGAGCTAATTGTTTTCTTGCTCTGAGGAATTCTTACTCCTGCAGGATCTCACAGTACAAATAATTATTTTCCACCAATATACACAACACATCAGAGTGCAATCATTTGTACACACAGAGCAACAAAACTAGTTATAAACCTTTTTTTTTTCATCATATGATATGAGAAGGGGATGTTATCGTCCTCCAGGCCAAAGTGAAGTTTTTAATCTTATTTACTTGCACATTTAGTGAGAGACTTTTAAGGTCCTTTCAGTCCTGGCACTTATCTGTGTTTGGAGTTTTTGTATGTTTAACCATGAAGGTCAAACAGGATTGCACCAATGCATTGAAGGCAATATTTAACAAGAGAAAGTAGTCAAACTAAGGTTAGGTTTCACTGCACATACTTTATAGTGAGATTTAGGTAAAGAAAGATTACCTGAAGATTAAATATAAAACTTTTTGTCAAACCAATCTCCAAACTCTTCATTGCAGATGCTGCGATGTGACTACTGCGAATACACACATTATGATATCGAAGCTGAAACGATATATTGTGTAGCCCTATATCTTAAAAAAAATCCTTTTACATTAAAACAAGTGAACTTTAACAGTCATTTAAACTTACATTAAACACTTAAAAATAATTTGAAGATTGACAACTTAAAACATGAAGTTGAAACCTGATTCACTTATTAAAATAATTTCAAGTAAAAAAAAATAAACAAACTTTTTTTTTTGATTGAATACATTTGAAGTGATCTTATACTAAAGTGCCATTCTACTCTTGGTCTAGATTTTCTTTACTGGAAATAGGATGACCAATGTGAGTCACAGGCTCATTCAAGAGTAATCTGATGCTCAATCCTCTAACTTTAGTGACATCTTATTAGCATGACATTGATATTAGACATTTAGTTAAATATCTATTAAGTAAATAACTTAAATCTAATGTTGCCATTCCTAGGCAAACTGCCAGATAATGACTAACCCTCTGAAGTCTGTTTGTATACTCATTTTTCACTACTGAGTATTAATTTTGACACTTCATAGTCAGTAATGTCAGATGAAGTCAATTTTAAATGACAAATAAAGATAAAACAAATTGTGGTTGGTTGCTTTGCATATTGGTCAGACAGTCGCTTCAAGTTGAAGTAGGCAGTTTGTGGCTAGAATAAACCACTGGCTTTATGCCAGTAAAAAAAGGTCTAGTTATTCAATATAAAGATTCCCTCCGAACGCTTATTATTAAACCTGTTGTCCATCGTACTTCCGTTGAGGTATAAACTTCATCTGTTGAACTCTGTACTATAGCTCATATTTATACTATCATATTTTAACCTCCCAGTCACCGGTGCTTAAAATAGAGCCCACAATAGATAACCCTGCCCATCAGCTGCAAACCACTGCATCTCTACACCCTTCTCCCTGTTCACACCCACCACAATCCTCACTGGAACTTGTAGTCACACCCTACATATAAACCATGACTCTTAGATCTAATTTTATGATAGCTAATGTCTTTATTGTTGCTTTGGAAATAAAATTCCAAATTCCTTTGACTATATTTTGCATTTGGAGAAGTAAAAATGCTTCCAATAATTCACAAATGAGAATGTCTCATAGGTTTGAAAGATGAGAGCCAAGCTTTGCATATCTGGCAGGAGCATGTGGCCTCTCTTAATGTTAGCTCAACAAATATACCAGTTTAATTTGGAACAAATACATCTGTGGTCTGGTAATGCAGCACCAAATGTAACCAGCATGACCAACTTGTTTAGTTCATGTGAATATTTCTCTGTTTTTCGAATGTCCCCTTAATCCTTCACTTTTGTAGTAGGTTGGAGGCAATGTCAGGTCACAGTGGAAGGCTAGGATATTTTTAGATGGACATTGCAAGTGATCTTTACACAGTAAACTTCACTAACCTGTTTAACTCATGGGTACTGTATATGAGATGTAGTACTGTCAATAGAGTCTGTATGGTAATGTCTTCTTTGGGCTGAACTAATTGTCCTTGTATTATAGCCTCTTATGCCATGTCTATTTTGGGAGTTTAATTTTGCAGCCTTGAAGGGCACTGTTAAAATTACAGTTGTTGCATAACAACATTAAAATGAAAGTTCACACAGGCACACCATAACCCTACCCCTAAACCAGGGGTGCCCAAACTCGGTCCTGGAGGGCCAGTGTTCAGCATAGGTTAACTCCAACTTTCTTCAACAGTTAACTGGAAGTTTCTTGTGTACCTAAGAAGAGTTTGATTAGATAGTTCTGGTGTTTTTAATTGGGGTTGGAACTAAACCTTGCAGGATATCGGCCTTCCATGACCTAATTTGGGCACTCCAGCTCTAAACCGAACCCTTAAAGAAAACAGTATCTGGGCTCAACAATTTTTTAAATGCTAAAAAATCTTTGGGTCCACTGAAATAAATAAATAAATAAATAAAACTAGCTATTTTTTTAGCTAAATATTAATTATACTGTCAAAATAAGCCAACTATTGTTGTATTCACATTAGTACTTGCTAAAATCGAAATAAAACGTAATCCTGCAGTTTTATCAGCTTGTTAAGTGGTGACGTGTTTGTGACACATGTAATACTGTTTCCTGGTCCAAGCTGCCACTCGTTTGAGTTGAGAAATTATTTGTTTATGATCACTTTTTATTCATATCACACATTAAATATTATATAAATTCTCACATTATATAAAGTCATAGTGTACACAACAATCTCTGGGCTTGCTGCATAACAAATACCAACATTTTAACAATTTATAAAAAATTAATCACTTTCTGGCCATTGGATACTATTAGGCATGGACATATATATATATATATATATATATATATATATATATATATATATATATATATATATATATATATATATATATATATATATGTATATATATATATTACGATCGTGTTTTTTGAAAGTATTAAATAGCTTTTTAAACGTTTATTATCACCATTTCATGAGTCTCCCCATACAGTTGAACAGACCGCTTGGACCTGGAAGCCGCTTCGCGTGACGTCACACTTAATAAGCGGATAGGAACATGACCAACAAAGTTTTTATGTCATTTAAATTTTTACCTCACAAAACGGCTAGCAGCGTACACACACACTAATACCTGAAAAAATACTATAGATACTTATATTCAGTGCTTAATTTGTGAATTGCAATGATGCAAAGATCGGGGTAACGTATCCGGCATGTCACTAGAGGATGGAGAGGTGTCGCAGATGAAAGTGAATAGCGGGGCGGGGGTGTCGTGGACGAAAGTGAAGTGGGTTGAGGAGTCGCAGAAGAAAGTGAAAGTGAACAGCGGACAGGAGAGGAGGGCAGATGAGGAGGGGATCGGTAAAATGAGCTGCCGGATCAGATTTCAGAGGTGCCAGATCCGGATCTGGCTTGTTCCGGCACAAATTAAGCCCTGCTTAAAGTATATAATATATTTATTTTGATCCATACTATAGTAGTGAACTGATTGACTGTAATCAATACTGTAGTATACTTCAGTGTCTGCTACACCAATTACCGCTGTTGGCACTCTGACGATCCAATATGTTTTCTAAAGAAATACATCAATTTAAAGCTATTTGTGTAGTGAGGCTTTTGCGTTCATGCTTAAGTGCTAGACTAATTTCAACATGCTGTTCATATAAGATGTTTAATAGTCTTGGTCATCATGTTAACATTAATTTGTATCCTACATTACAAACTTGAAACTCACCATAGCAATAATCAAACTGTGCTTTGTTTTGTCTTAGTTTAAATTTATTCAAATCTATTCAAATATTTTTCAAGTATCCTGTACTTTAAGTTTTAAACTGCTGTTTAAAACCATTTAAAAAACACTGACAATTTAAGTTTTCAGATAGGATTCTGGATAATATCATTAGTCTAATCTATTCTGGTTGCATATTGTAACTGGTGTCAGGGAGAGGAATATCTAGTTAAACGAATTAGCCAATTGTAATCTCTTAGAGGCAGAAGAACACTCCAGAAGCCAAAGCTGTCACTTATATACTCTTGTGTAACTCATGAGTGCCAAATGCAATCTGTGCCAGCATGTATAGGTTTGGGGGATTTCTGCAGAATTGGAATGTTAGTGATTCCTAAGGTTTTATAAGCAGTTAAATATCTCTTTAAAGTCGAGTGACATGACAAAGTTGAGAATCTTTATGCACATGAAGAGCAAGGCAACGATCCGAAACGCAGCCAAGGAAACCCAAATACTTTCAGATGAAGAATATTAAGCTGTAGAATGGCCCAGCCAATCACCTGACTTGAATCCAATAGAAAATACAAAATAAAGATCAGGTTTGATAGACGAGACCCACAGAACCATCAAGATTTTTACACTCTGTTGAAGTCTGTGAAAGAATCACACCTGAGCAATGCATGTAACTTCATTCTTCATATGAGAGGCGTCTTTAAAAAGGCCATCACCAAAAAAAGCATTTTTTATAAAGAATAAAATACATTTCAGTAGTTCAGTATTTTCTCCTTGTGTCATTACATTGTTATTGCACATAACTCTTGTTTCCATTTTTTTTTAACCCTTGTGTGGTGTTCATATTTTGGTTACTCAGCCAGAGCTCATGGGTCTGGTGGAGTTTTGGCTTTCCAACTATCAAACAATTTTATGTTAAATTACTCAACAAATGTTTACTTAATCCAAATTGGAAGCCATATGCACAGCAAACATGGTTAATGTTTCCCCTTTACCTTTGTTAGATCATATTGATAAATTAATGTGCTTCTTGTTTTTTTATTATTATTATAATTATTATTATTATTAATGTTATGAAAAAAATAAATCCCACAGATTTGTTTTTTCGTATTGTTCCCACCATGGTCATAGACATCATCAACAGAAGCCCCTCTCTCTTCCACGATCAATTGCAAGGGCCTCGCAGCAGATAATCTTTTGGCCATCTTAATCAGTTGTGATAAGGAACCACACTGGCAAAGTCTTATTTATAGTACTATGCCCCTAATTCGCAGATGGGACAGGGTATGACAAAATAAAGCTTGGTTCCCGCAAGAGAGAGGGTAAAATGTGCGGGAATGTAAGAGCAGACAGTGTTGATAATTGAATTTACAACAATGTTGCAACTTTGTGCGGGAGCGGGAGGGGAAGGGGAAGAAAACAGCAGCACCAGAAAGGAGGAAGACAGAGTGTAGGAACACTGGACCTGTACACTTTCAAGACTTTTATTAGACCTGGGTCTAGTGGACCCGAACACCTTAATTTAAATTTGTGGGGGGAGGTAGATTATGCTGTAGTTGAAAATTTGTTCGGATCAGGGGCGGACTGGGACTAACAATCAGCCCTGGCACACCGCCTTTCCTTTTTTACGGTCCATCTCTGACAATTAGTTTGTGTTGCACTTACTGTTTGTTTGGCATTCTTGCTAGATTTCGATTACTTCCGCATAAGCTCTGATTGGGTCGGCCCCTCTCGAAACCAGCCAGACATTACCGATTTGGCCAATGCTTAACATTTATTATTATTATTACTATCATCATCATCATCATTGTCATATTCACATCTTGCATGAGATAAAAGCTGCCTGCATGTAAAAACAATACATATATATAAAAAAAAACATTTAATTAGCATACCAGCCCACATTTAAAAAAAATGGTCCGGCCCTTCTGGCATTTGCCAGAATTGCCAGATGGCCAGTCCGCCCCTGGTTCGGATTTATGTTCTTCACAGAAAATAAGCCAAAGCCAATGAATTCCAGGTTGAAAAAATAGTTCATTGTTTAATTTTTCTTTTTAAAAAAAAAAACTGAAAACGTGTCTCACAGACCCGAACACCATACAAGGGTTAAGTAGACTTCTTAAGGAGTTTCAGCGAAACTACACAGACAAATTTCTGTTTCAGTTCCCTTTTTTCCACAGTGACATGAATGAGTAAATAAAGTGCAGTAAGTGCTTGTTGTTAGAAAGCACGTTAGATCGATTGATCACAGAAAATATCATTGCTCTTTCTGACTGACACACACTTGAAGCATGCACACAGAAAAAAACATTTTCAAGGTCACCATGCAATTTGAATTTAGTTATTTTTATCAGCATGGTGCACTTGAACAGTCAGAAACTGCACACATAATAATATTTCATAATAACCATATTCATGTAAACATATATATTGATATGTGTGTTTCTGATGTCTGATGTTAAACATGATACAAGTTTATAGACATTATATAGGGTCATTAACTCACTTAATTAGATTTTGTTAATTCCTCTATTATTATTATTATTATTATTATTATTATTATTATTATACCTGAAAACCTCTCTTAAGTTGTAAGTTTTTTGATTTAACTTTTTCATATTTTGTATTTTTGTTCAAAGATAATGGATAACAATATTGTATTTGTTTTACTTAAAAAAATTATCAAGAATAACTTCATAATAACTTGTTTATTAATATACTTCATTTAAATACTGTAAAAATAATAGAGTATTTTTAAGGTTATTTAATTATTTAATATTGATTTTATGTTTGTAAGAACTCGTTTCCATAAGTTACCTTTTTGTTCATTTTTAACGCTGTGTTCTTGTAAATAAAAAGCAAATTAGACATGTCTACTAATTTTTTGTGATCTTCTGAACATTACATAGTCATACAGAACATTGTAATCTTAATGATTCTCTTGATATTGTTAGACAACTACACAATACTCTAAATCTCCAACCCTAATTAGAGCATATGTGGACGGATCATCCTGTGACGCACTGCAGTGAGTGAAGCTCTGGCTAAATCCATGCAGGCAATAGATTAGGAGCAGGTTTAAGACAGAGGTAGAAAACACTGCTTGAGAGTCGAACAATTCATTTTATTAAGCTATATGTCCAGCCGACCTTATTGTATTATTTGTATATCCCCCAGGATCCTTTTATATTTAAAATGTAAATGCATGACTATTGTGCATTTTGAAAGTTCTATATAATACTTAATTTATTTTCTCACTTAATGGATGTATTTTGGTTTAAATGATTATTAGCCACAGCCATATCACTCTGCAGCCCAAGACCGGTTCCTTACTGAGGCGAAGCAGGGCTGAGCCTGGTCAGTATCTGGATGGGAGACCACTTGGGAAAACTAGGTTGTGGTTGGAAGTGGTGTTAGTGAGGCCAGCAGGGGGCGCTCAACCTGTGGTCTGCGTGAGTCCTAACGCCCCAGTAAAAGTAAAGGGGACACTACACTGTCAGTGGGCGCCGTCTTTCAGATGAGACGTTAAACCGAGGTCCTGACTCTCTGTGGTCATTAAAAATCCCATGGCACTTCTTGTTAAAAGAGCAGGGGTGTGATCCCGGTGTCTAAAGTCCCCCTATTGGCCCTTACGATCAAAGCTTCCCAATCATCCCCATCCCCTGAATTGGGTCTATCACTGTCTCTTCACTCCATCAATCCCTGGTGTGTGGTGAGCGCACTGGTGCCGTTGTCCTGTGGTGGTTGCCGCATAATCCAAGTGGATGCTGCACATTGGTGGTGGTGTGGAGAGACTCCACCTCATGATTGTGAAGCGCTGTAGGTGTATAGCCATACACAATAAATACGCTATATAAATACACATTACATTACATTCAGGTTTAACCTGCACAAGTGCATTGACTGGGTGAAATTAGCAGATTTTTTACTGGATTTAAAGCATAAAAAGTGATTTCCTTAATAATCCTGAGACTGATGTCATTCTTGTCAAATTTTATTGCTGAAAGAAAAATTGAAATGTGCTTGAATGTGCGACCTAAATGTGTTTTTGCTTACAATCTTTCAATATTTTCTATTACATCAGATAAAACCTGTTACCACAATATATTTTTTGATCAATATTGGCTAATATATTTTTATATTATTAAACAGCTGTTTACTTGCTTTTTGTTTTTAAAATAATGCAGAAATAATGTAACAAAATGTGTTTATCGTTCTCTTCTCTATCTCTATCGGCCTCCAAATCTAAAGAGTTATCGGTAATCAATATCGTAAAAAAAAAAAAACATATTGGTGCATCTCTAAGATCTGTATAGCATGACTAACTAGCTAAACTTACCTTCCTATAGGTGCATAGATATATAGAGCACATTCCCAGGATGTATGATGATGAGTAAACTCAGTGTGACTTCCCTTAAAAAAGGACTAAAAAAGTCTTATAACTATGGATTCACCAAAATGAAAATTCTGGGCCATAACCAAATGGAAAATTATTGATGTATTTGGTTGCAAACTAAAAATGAAAGTCCAAGGTGCACAAAAAGTAAGGGGCAAAAACTCTGCAACATATGGTTAAACTGGTTTTCAATTATACAAAAAGTGCTTCAGGTGTAGTTAATGTGTCTGTACTCTTTGAGTAAGGAATTCATAAAGATAAACAACAAAATCATAGTCCAAGGCACTTGAAATGTAAGTGAAAAAATTAAAAAGCCTTTATTAACATGGTTATTCTATAAATCAGCACCTGCGCATTTTGACAACACTTGCCTTCATAACACAGCAAGTGTTGCAGAAACATGTGATGTTGCAGAAGTATATTTTCGGCAATAGACAAAAATAGTACAAACAAGTTATTTTTAATAAATAGCCTGTCTCGTATGTATTATTGTCTCTTCTTGTTGAATCACTGAATAACTCCTCAGTTGTAAGTCACACTGGACAGCTGAGTATTGGAGAACAGCTAACCAATGCAACAGTTTAATTTAACATTTTCAGCAGTGTGACAGAGGCTTATCAGTATGTATAATGAAAAGATGAAGAAAAAAATTCAACAAGGAGAGGTGTGACAAAATACAACCTCATGTCTAAAAAAGACTTAATGTTTCATAAAGGAAGAATTTATTCTGAACTGCAAAGATAAATTTTTTTTCATTAACTATATACAGTATATGTACTTTTGTAGATCACATGTGTCACTTTAAGTGCTTCATTGTCTTGATTTCAAATTGTAAGGTTTTAGCAGATGATGGCAGAATTACATTTTTTTTGGTGAACTATGCCTTTGAGAAGGCTTTTTAGGCAGCTTTTAAAACTACTCTATTCTGCAACACAGGCTTATTGTGGAACTTTACCCCTGTACACATTTCTGGAGATTGCGAATTATGCAGCCAGAGCTACGTATGGCTGCATTTTGTCTTTAAAACGAATGCTATGAGGCGGTATGATGCTGCTTAGTTTTTTGTTTCTTTTTTGCGTTAAAAGATGACCACTCACCTCCACATGGATGGCTTTTCCGCTGTTACCAGTTTGCTCAGTAGCTTGCCATGTAAGGTGGTGGACTTAAGACGCAGAGAGGAGTTTACAGCGCTGAGGGTTGGGTTACGGTGAAGAATGGTTCCAGAAAGCAGGTAAAACAAAAACAAAATGCAAAAATTAAATAAATAAGAAAAACAGGGTGAGAATGTGGGAAGATCTGAAAATGTAAAATCAGGGGAAGGCTTTTCCTCTTCTTGGTTGCTTTTGAAAACACTATTGGTTGGGTTTAAGGGGTGGGTGGGGATATCAGCAGGCGTGAATTACACTCGCGACAGAAAATTTAGATCTGAAAAAAACATATACAGCGGCCTCTGGTGAATTTGCGAAAACAAAAACTGCAAAAAAAACATTACTCCTGGGATGTAATTCGCGATCTCTAGAAATGTTTATAGTGGTACGTATTATCACATGTGATTTGTGGAGTCATCACAAAGTTTAACCCTGAAATAGAATGAACGATTTTCATTTGGATGTGTTTCTAAGACCTGTGACTGTGTATGATTTAAGAAAACTTAAACCAAGAGATTATACAGGTTTATAAACCAAAATTAATTGTATGTAATTTTTTATACAATAAAGACTCAACACTATACAGTGCTATTTTTGTCTATTATTATTACATTTCTGTACCTTATTACTGTTAGATTCTACAGAAAGCCGTAAAATGAATGTATTTGTTCAATTGTACTTTTGTACAATTTTATTTGTTGTACTGTACTTTATGCAGAGACTTCTCTACAAAATAATCCCAATGAATGTAAAACTATTAATTAATTCCAAATAGAGTTATACAAGATCATGTGAAAATATATTTATATCGGAATATATATCGCAGACAAAAAAATATCGCAATATCAGTTTTTGTCCAGTATCGTGCAGCCCTAGTGCGTATCTATAATGAATCTGGGTTGGTATTCTATGCATTGAATTTTAGCCATTAACGGCTGGAATATGGGATCTTCTTCCCTCTTTATTTGCTTTATAAAACCTCACTGCTTTTTCAACTGGGTCAGGTTGTCTTGAGATTCTGTAGACATAACATTATACATTTTCAGCTCCATTACAAATCCTGCTGGCTTGTTCTTATTTTCTCTTTTTTAGACTGAATAGCACCTTTCTTCATCTGTTCTCTCACCTTCTTTCTTTCCATCACCTTTTCTTATTCTCTGTGGAGAGTAAGTAATTGGCCCCAGAATCCCAGTGTGTGTTTGTACCAGAGGGTCTGAGTTTTCCGTCTCCCTGGAGAACTGACTGTGTTTGTTCCAGCAGCCATGGAACTTAAAGATCGCCTGCTCTCTCTTTCCATCTGTGGGTGTTTGGATAGAGAAGGAATGGCATTGTGGAGTAGTCTGAGGGAGTGAGGACTGAGGCGTGTCCTGTTATGTTGTATTGTGAAATAGCCTGGCAGTTTTTATATCATATAATTTTTGTAAATCATTTACTTTTACGGCAAATGTTGTGGCATTTATTTCAATTGCAATGAGACTAGACATGGGCCAGGATAAGATTCTGACACTTAGATAACTTTGGAGAAAAATATCACGTTTTTATGGTACCACAGTATTGTGATTACTCTCGGCTCTTAAATAAATGTTTCTTTTTTCTCACTGAACACAATATATTTTATTTTAAGAAACAATTAAAATATTTTGGAACTTTAAACATGCCAGGCTAAATGATTCAAATAAATCATTGACTTCTGCTGTCTTATTTTTTTTCAAAAACACAGATTTCTTTAAATCTGTCACAATTGCCAGCAATCTAATCCTGGCAGATCACTGGTAAACACACAGATCGTATAGAATTACAAATCTGCCAGTATATGGACTACAAGATTCAGTCATGCAACACACACACACCTGCTCCAAGTCCCAATTGATAAGACTCACACAGCTGATGCTGCTCATGGACTGATTACACTACATTACACTATATATATATATGGCTCAATTTGAGACTCATTGCTGAGTCTTGTTTTACAGTTTTGTGACATTACGATGCGTTTTCCTTGCCTTGCCTTACCTAGTCTTGCAGTGTTTTTGACCCTCATCTTGTTTCTTTACGTTGCCTGCTGCCTGCCTGTACTGACTATCGCCTGTGTATTTCACTAAGACTCTGGATTTGCCTACATACATCTGTTTGCCCCTGTAATGACCGTTGCTTGCCTAGCCATCTCTGTATAATGAACCCTGCGTTTGGATCCTCAACTCCCTTGTCAGTGTCCACTTCACATTACAACGGCATCTTTGAATATCCTCTTTTTCTTTGGATATAAAGTAAGCTACTGCACTGTTCGGGTCCAAAGCATCCCAGCAGGCACAGGACGTCATTGTGATGTCAGATTGACGTTGTTCCCCAACGTTGTGGGACATTGCATTTTGTTTAGAAATGAAAATTAGGTTGAACGTCAGACTGACGTCAATATTTAATGTTGGACAGACTCTGCATTTTGGTTACTTTACCAAACAACCTAAAACCAACAAAATATCAACGTCTGTAACTTTCTGTTACTACACAGCTTGACGCTGTGTAGACATTACCAGTATGACATCTATCAGATGTTGGATTTTGGTTGCCATACCTGACAAATAAATGTCAGTGTTGGACGTCAATTAGGGTTGTAACGGTATGAATTTTTCACGGTATGATAATCGTCTAAAACAATACCACGGTTTGACGGTTTCGCGGTATACGGTATGTTACAAATGTTACAAAATAATAGAACAGTGAAGCAAATTTGACTTTTTCCAAATAATATATTTTTAGTTACTATAAACAACACCACTTACAATGAACAAATAAAAATAAGAAAATAATAAATAATGTGTCAAAGTCCAAATAAAGTCCAAATAAACATGGTGCAAATCCTCAGTAAAAAATAGATATAAATATTTACTATACTATAAATAGTTACATAACGAAACTAGATTCAATATGGAACATCCTTAGGTTTTATGTGCCAGCATGGATATGGTTGTCTGTGGATATGGATTTGGATATGGTTACATGCACAGACAAACAGCTGCACCTTCATTTGCGTCTTTTGAAAACAGCAAGAGCAGCAGTTCGTCTTTGCTGTGTCACTGTTTTGTCATGTTTCTGTGCTGCTGTGCATGCAAAAGTACTTAGTATGAGAATTATTTCATGAAAAACCTTTTTTTTTTTGCGTTTTATTTAGCCGCGCATAAATGTATGCCTATCTCTCATTCCGTGTTGTTCAAAAAGCTTGGTCCACAAACAAAAGCGAAACCTATGCTTATTGGTTGTGATATAGTGAGTTTGAACCAATCTGGGCATGGAGGAGGGACAATGCATCAATGTATCATGTCTGATTTGTCCGGAGACACAGTGACGAGCGTTTCTTTGTCAAATCAGCGTTGTCAAATGTTGATGACGTAACCGCACTGATTCCGGAGCCTCTGAAAGTCCGCGAATGTTATGTGTTATACATATGTATGTATGTTATACGGCACTGGAAAGCTGAGATTCTCTTCTTTATGCCAATCTTTGAATTGTATGAATCGGATCAGCGGATCAAAAGTTATTAAACATTTAAGAGCAATACTTATTTTTAGCCGCGGGCGGCTGTCTCGGTCTTTAAGGGTTAAAACCGTTGATATGCAATTGTTCATGGTATGATAATCGTGCACGTTCAAATCGTGGTAAACCGTCATACCGGTATATTGTTACAACCCTAACGTCAATATGACGCTAGTTTAATATGTTCACTCAATATTGGAATTTGGTCACTTTCTAAGACAACCTAAAATCAACTAAATATCAATGTCATTTAATGTCGTTATTGGTCTTCAACATATCATTGTCCTTAGACACTGACGAACCTAAATCTAAGCTAACATTAACATCTTATGACGGTGTGTGTCTGGTGGGATGCTAGATGTTTGTGGGTTAGTGATTTAGATGTTTGCTGAATTGTGAGCTGAACTAACATGATCTCACGAGGAAACGTAACTATTTTACGTTTTGTCAGTTAGTGGTTAAATCGTTTGTTTTCATACAAGGTCAGTCGTATAAAAATGTATGGTTTTAAAAAGGAGACGTAGCACCTGACCCCAACCCCTAATCCAACCATCATTGGCAGATGAGCAAATCACACTAAATTGTACAAATGAGATATAAATTAGCCACTAAATCTAAAAGTTATTAATTGCAAAAAGATTGGCTGACCACTTTGATGTGGAGGGTCATTTTCTGCTATTTCTATCTTCTTATATAATGTTGCCTTTGCCCTAAAAAACTAAATAAAATAGTTGTAAAAAAAAAAAGTGCATATATAGCAGGAATGGTATAATATATACAGCTTTAAATCCTTGACTTTTTCAAACTGCAAAATACCTTGAAACCGGTTATCGTCCCATACCTAAATGTCTACATTCACACTTCAGTCAAATGTGGCCCAAATCTAATTTTTTTTTGTCCACATGTGACTCAGATCTGTTTTTGTCATGACCGTGTAAACAGCCCAAACCGCATGGAATCTGATCTTTTCAATTCAATTTGTGCCACTTTCATATGTGATATAAAATTAGATTAGATCGGTTGTTTTGCAATCCGACCACAATATGAATGGTTACGTAGGAATTCCTTTGACTTTTACATCATTTTAGATCAGCACACGTCATTATTCTTCACTGGTTCATGCTGCAAACATCTTCTACTCCTAGAATAGAATAGAATAGCACACAGCAAATACTTTACCCCAAAAATAAAAGGTTGTTTATTTTGAATATTGTTCCAATGACAAATGGTGCTTGTTAACCAAACATTAACCATTAGCCTGTAGCCCCACTGTAATACCACTCCAACTATCTGTAAATCCTATAATGGTATCAAAATGCACCTGTTCTTTTAGACACAAGCATAGAATTTAGCATATTTAGCACATATTTAGCATGTGTTATATTATATCTATAAATGTGCTATATTTAACGCATTTAGCAATTTTTTTTCACTATAGTCATCTTTTAATATGACCTGTATAGATGCCTGGAGCCAAATTAACATCTTCTGTGTGTGTGAGGAAACTCTTAACTAGTGATTTACCGTATTTTGAGCATCTAGCTTTTGTTTATCCAACCAACCTTATGTCTCTGCAATCCAACTCACTCTTAATAAACTCAGAATTCAAGGCTTCTGGTAGTACCAAGAATTTCAAAGTCCACTAAAGGAGGTCGAGCTTTTTCATATCTGGCTCCTAAACTCTGGAATAGTCTTTCCTAATAATGTTTGAGGCTCTTACGGACTCTCTGGTTTCTTCAATGCACTGTGATGTAGACACAGACGATTCGGTATCGGTTCAGTGATAGATCATAAGCAGTTATTACGTAGAGACATTATTTATCTCATATGCTCTATGTCGCAGTAGAATATTATGGTGAAGAAGGCGAGTGTGTGTAATTAAAACACTCCAACTACCACTCCAACTATCTGTAAATCCTGTAATGGTATTAAAATGCACCCATTCTTTCAAACAAAAGCATATAATTTAGCATATTTCGCACATATTTAGAATGGGTTATATTTATGTTCTATATTATATCTATATAAATGTACTATATTTAACACATTTAGCATATTTTTTCACCATATTCATATTTTAATATGACCTGTATTGATGCATGGAGGCACATTAACTGAATACTTTTGTGTGTGTGAGGAAAATCTACCAAGGAATTTAACATATTTTCAGCATTCACTATTCATCAAGAATACTGTTTATACTGAATTTAATCTATTGATGTTATTAAGCATTAATATCTTATTGCTTCAGGCCACATTACTGTAAGTGCCTTAATCTGGTGGTTTTCTGTGGGGAAAGACCCTGTAATGACAGACCACGTGTTCTGCGTAGCCACAGACTTGTGGTTCTTTTTTCCCTCACCTACATACAACTTCCAGGGCTTTACTGAAGCGTTACCCCGTTAACAAAGTGAGTGATTTGTGTCAATAGCAAGTGACATCCTGTAGTGGAAAGTGCAGGTGGTGGTTGTACTGTAAGTGATGTCACATGCAGAGGCGCAAAAGCACATGTATTAGACTGGCAGCAACTTTTTGGAGACCATGATATGATATTGATCTGGCTCACTGCAATGTGCAACGATCATCCTAAGCTAATGCATACAGTAACTGTAAGATAACATTGCTCTAACTTTAACTTCACAAATAAACTGATCTGCTTGAGTATTGCATTACATTACTTTTGACCATTTTGTTAAAGTGGAAAAAGTTGTTAATTTAAACAATAAAATTGCAATAAAACTTTAATTCATCACATAATCCAAATACATTAGGTATGCCTCTGTCTTTGACATTTGAAGGCTTCAAATTACTGTAAGTGACTTTCTAAAAGATACAATACACCTTCAGATTTAGATTTTAGATGTTGCTTACAGTAAAAGCTCATATCCATGTAGTACAATTCACCATTCAACATGGTTTTGTTACTCACTGTACTTTACACTGTGACCACTGCAATTCAATATGAAAAGCAAAAACCATCACTCACTTTTCATTTGTGTACCTTTGTGTACCTATTCTTGTTCCTTACTGCTTAACTAATATTAAAGGCTTGGACATTGAAATTGTTGACACACAAATATTTCGGGGTTGTTATTGATAATATGTTGACATTTCAACCAGGCTGTATATAAAAAAGTCCAACAAAGACTGTTTTTTCTGAGGAAACTTAGATCATTTCAGGTTTGTACCTCTATGATGACGCTGTTTTATAAACAATTTATCGAATCTGTTTTATCTTTTTGCATTGTAGCTTGGTACGGAAATCTGAGTGTGTCAAGCAAGAACAGGTTGAGCAGCCTGGTGAAGGTGGCAGGCAAGATCATTGGTTTTAATCAGACTGGTCTAATGGTAGTCTACCAAAATCATGTACTAAGAAGAGCTCAGGGTATCCTATGCACCCCGGATCACCCATTGTACTCTGTATTTCAGCTGTTGCCATCAGGACGTCGTTTTAGGGTTCCTGTTTGCAGGACAAATAGAACCAGAAATTCTTTTATAATGATGACCATTAGGTCATTAAATGAGTCCAGGGGGAGGGGGATGTTTCTATATATTGATGTATGGATGTTGTATAGTAGTATTTTTTAATGTGTACATGGAACTTCGCCTGTGTATGGTACCTTGTTGCAATTTTAGTTTCCCTAACGGGATAATAAAGCTGAGTCTGAGTCTGAGTCTGAGTCTGACTCAGAGATTGAACTGACAGTTTCGAAATCAGTGTATACTATCATGAATAACTAAGTCATATTCTTATAGAATAAGGACACACCTTCTCATTAATAATTATATAAAACTAATGCATAACTACAGGTTATTATTTGATAGATGTGAATGCTAATCTGAGGATGTATTCATACCAGGAAACATTGTTAGTTTTCTTACTTTGGTCAGAACCATTTTTATTGATTTTTTTATTAGCCGCACTTTGCTTTTACACTGCCCTTTTTGCAAGTGAACCATAACAAAAGCATGCGTGCCAGCCATTGTAGACGGCAAAACAAATGTAGAATCATGCAGCTTAGTCCTTCTGCTGAGTCCCTGCCCAATCCGGGGTCGCCAGAGTGGAATGAACTGCCAATTTCCCTGGCAGATATTTTACACAGTGCATGGCCTTCAACCCAGCCACATCCAAGGTAACCCACGCGAAGGCAGGGAGAACATGCAAACTCCACACAGAAACGCCAACTGAGCCGAGGTTCGAACCAGCGACCTTCTTGCTGTGAGGCGACAGCACTACCTACTGCGCCACTGCCTCGCCTCCAAAAAAAAGCATAAATATATTTATTTTCCTACTAGTATTATAAACTGCGTGCTCGATCCACGAGTCCAGGAGTGTCCTCCATCCGGGTGACGCGGGAAGGTGTTGTGATGCTCTCCACATGTAATGAAGCCATAGAGCAAAACAGACGGCAAAATGGGAAAATGTAAGTTTGCGTACTCCTGGTTGAACAAAGACGTGTTTAAACAGTGTCACCGAAAACAACCACGTAATTTATTATTTCAAGCTTTGTTTCTTCCGAGTTCTGTTGCATAGATGTGCTTAATTTCTTTAACTACTTAACTTTATTAACAACTGTTTGTTTAGTTAAAGGTTTGATACCGATTAGAACTTGAAGTAGCGATGAGGTCTTAACATATTCTGAGAAAGTCTTTAAGAAGTCTTAAAAAGGTATTGAAATTACCTTTAGAATTCCTGCATATACCCTGACTCAATTCATCTATACTGCATATGCCTAACTGGTGCACCCAGAGGAAACCCACACAAACACTGGGGAACATGCAAATTGCACACAGAAAGACCTCAGGACTCGAACCAGTGATCTTCTTGCTGTTAGGCAATCATGCTAATGACTTAGCCCCCGTGTGACCTGTATTATACACATTTCTGTTATAACAGTAGAGTAGTTACCTCAGACAAATGCAAATCAGCAAAACACTGCAACACCTTTTCTTTTATTCATCCATAAATGTTTTATCAAAGTTGTGGTTCATTGGAGAGTATGGCAGACGCCATGTTATCAAAGCCAGACACCATGGGTGCACAACTCAAACTTTGGGATCCTGATAACTCAAAAAGCACAGAAAGTTCTTACCAGGTCAAGAAAATACAGTCATATAACCTCAATTTTATCTTCTTTACACTGGCCGACAAGTTCCATGTTGATTATAAAATATAGCTTCTTATAAGACTTTAAATAATCTTGCTCCTGTTTATCTAACCAACCTTCTGTCTCCCTGCAATCTTACTCACTTTTTAAGATCTCAAAGCTCAGGGCTTCTGGCAGTACCAAGAATAACAAAGTCCACTAAAGGAGGTCGAGTGTTTTCATATCTGGCTCCTAATTTCTGAAATAGTCTTCCTGATAATGTTCAAAGCTAAAATACACTCTCTCAGTTCAAAACTAGATTAAAGATTTTTCTTTTTAGTGAAGCATATACACGATGCAGCAAATAACTTTAGGATGGATGCGTGAGTTAGGCAGCATGCAGGTGAGTTAGCTTGACAAACCACCTGTAGGATACACTCTTGTTATGAATAGTTATTTTTTTTATATGTTTGCTTGTATAGCGAAGCTTTTTCTTAGATTAAAGCTTATCTTTTCGGTAAAACATATTGTTAAGAGTGCTATACAAATAAACTTGAATTGAATTTTTATAAATGTGTTGGATTGAGCTTGAATCATATTCACGCCTTAATTGAACCATACCAAGGTTCTTTTAGAAGCACATCGAAATTACTTCTTCAGCTGACCAAGCATCTGCAGTTGGTTCACATAACCTACTTCACAAACATCAAATTAAAATAATGCACAGTGTTAGGTTCATTGTGCATCCTGGGCACAACTAACACACACACACACACACACACACACACACACATATATATATATATATATATATATATATATATATATATATATATATATATATATATATATATATATATATATATATATATGTATATATATATATGTATATATATATATATATATATATATATATATATATATATATATATATATATATAATTAACCATTATTTTACATTTACAGAATCGTGAGAAAATCATGATCTTGATTTTAAGCAAAAAAATAAATAAATAAATAAAAAATAGTGATTTACATTTTTGCCAAAATTGTGCAGCCCTATATCAGATCAATAAAAATGAACTTGAATAAGGTGAATATTGTGAGAATAAGGTCAAAATTACTTATTTTTACATTAGAATCTAAACTAGGAAACAATAAGAATCTAAATCAATGTAAAATAATAATAAAGATTTTTGGCTAAATACACAAACCTGTCAACTGGATTAAAATGAGTTAAAACAGACAGGGGTTGCTTTCAGTTTCTGTGTCTTCTATCAACATGACTGGCAAATGTGTAGGAAAAAGACAGCTGAATCTCTGTGAATATTTAGGCTAGTTCATTCTAAATGCAATTGTTTTCTCGTTTAGTAAAGTCAGTTGGCCTAATGCACAGGTGTCAAACTCAGTTTCAAAAGGGCCACAGCTCTGCACAGTTTATTTCCAACCCTAATTAAACACACCTGATCAAACTAATTGAGTCCGTCGAAACCTACAGGTAAGTGTGTTGGAGCAGGGTTGGAACTAAACTGTGCAGGGCTGCGGCCCTTCAGGAATTGAGTTTGACACCCCTGGCCTAATAAAAAAATGCAAGGCAGAATTCTCCTGAGCTTATTAAACAGCTGATGACAGCCAGTTCTTGTGCTTTTGAGGTGGTTAATCACATTTGCTGTGTTACCTTGAGAAGTTTGGACTGAACGGGAACAAAGTAAGCACAAGACTCCTAGCTGATCAGCATCACGTTTCTCAAAAATTCCTTGTCATGTCATTCTAGTGACAAGGTACAATCCGTAAACTCCGCCCATTAAAAGTGGCTTGGTGTTTATACAGTAAAATCATGACGATATTTATTTACTGATCGTGGGTGACAAATATTGTTATCATGATAAAAATACGATTAATCGTGCAGCCCTAAACTGATCCAAATAAGACAGGTGTGAATACACTTTGAATGTGAATTTAAAAGGGGTCTTGATTGTGGACTACTGATTCAAGGAGTGCTGCATTCAACAACAGAAGGAAGTGTAATTTCGTCATAAGATCAGATATTTCGGACATTATGAGGTAAACAAAAAATGTTACAAATAAAAATATTGAATGGATAAATTGTTCACAGTAAGATTTCATAGAGGAATAATATAATGAATCGTCATAAAATGGTGTTCTTTACTGTTTCCATAGTGGAGCAAAGGCACAACAGGCCAGCTTTGAAAAGTGTTAGTGCCGTCAGTGCGGTAGCATTTCTTTGAGCTGTTTATAGTTCTGCAAAAGACAGGGGAGTTTTACCCTCAGCAGTAAAAGGGTGGGGCTTTCTGCCAGTGAAATGGCCCTGTAACCAGAGATCAAGGGCAGATGCAGTGCCAGCAAGCTTCATGCTTAGCAACGGCAAACAAACGCTGCTAATAGTTGAGTGTCCCTGCAGATTCACCAATCGTCTGGGCCATTCACTCTTGCGTGAGGCTTCAATCATAAATTTACAGCTGCTTGGGTATAGACTGTCTCTCTCTGACTCTTCTTGGGTGTAAAAATAGGTTGCTATGCGAGCACCATGACTCCCCAGAGGCATGTGCCTGTTGTTACGCCCTGCTGATCTGCTGAGGGCGAGGGAACTTGTTTTCTCAATGGAGCAACGCACACCAAAACTTAAGGGGCAGGTGGTGAAATATAAAAATATGGACAATGCATGAGAGATTTTAACCTGACAAAACTTTTCAATTATTTACAAGACTCATATAAAATATACTGACAGATACTATTTGAAATGTATTTCAAGAAGGCAAAACAGTCCTCAGTGGGTTTATATAAGGAACTTAACTTATTTAGGCAGCGGGTTGTGTTTTGCATTAAACACCACTGAAGGAAATGGCAGGTGGTGAAATATAAAGATGTGGATAGTGCATGCAAAAGATTTAAATCTGACAAACCTTTTGAGTCATTTACAAAGATGTTTTTACTCACACTTTATTTTAAGGGACAATTCTCACTATTAATCAACCATTGACTAAGACTTTGAGCTCTGTAAACTCCTAATTTGCTGCTTATTAATAATAGTTATCAAGGTAGTAGTTGGGTTTAGATATTGGGATTAGGGATTAGGGCTGGGTGATTAGTCGAAAAGTAATCAAAATTTCGACTTTCAGAACATATAATCAATCAAAATTTTCCAGGTCAGTTTTTTTTATCACTTTTCCTACTGTGTGTCAAGTCATGTGACCTTGCTCTGGCTGGTTCATACTTTTGGGTCGAGCACATGCACTTGGTCCAGCGCTGTCGCATACTCCACTATACTATATGTATGGTACCCTATACCTTCTACTTTTAATGTTGATGTTCAATAAATGATCATAGATAGTGTCATGTGTATGGAATGCTGGACAACGGAGTCCCGATCTAAATGCAGGATTTATTCAACAGAATGGTCAGGCAAGTAACAGTCAACACAGGGGCAAACAGATACAGGCAATCCAGAGCAAAAACAAGGCAAGAGAAAACGCGTCGTAATGTTCACAGGATAGCAAGACTGTATTTAAATCTAATCAGTCTTTGAGCAGCTCAAAGCTGTGTACGTGTAATCAATTGTGATCCGATGTGTGTGTGGTGCATGCCTGGAACTTGTAATCCATATAATGGCGGATTTTTAGTCCATTGCGATCCGCGTGTTTACATACTATCTGATCATAACGTATAGTAGGTTGTGTGTGATTCCATCAATTATTTTAAAATCAAGTAATGCACCCTTCAATCATTAATCTCTCACCTGTAATATTTAAGCATATGTACAAAACCTTTCAGTAAATAAAAGAATTGTTTATTAATTGTAGTCAAGTTAAAATGTTAGATTTAACTAATTTTGATTTTAGGCCCAATCGCCCAGTCCTAATTAGGGTTATTGAATAAGAATCATGCTTCCGGCCATACCACCCTGGGT
Source organism: Danio rerio (assembly GCF_052040795.2). Classification (NCBI taxonomy): domain Eukaryota; kingdom Metazoa; phylum Chordata; class Actinopteri; order Cypriniformes; family Danionidae; genus Danio; species Danio rerio. Next base: position 8,963,072 of record NC_141036.1, on the reverse strand, counting down.
ATGCCTGATCTCGTCTGAACTCAGAAGTAAGCTTATCGAATTCCTTCATTTGGGTGACGCAGTGGCACAGTAGGTAGTGCTGTTGCCTCACAGCAAGAAGGTCGCTTGTTCAAGCCTTGGCTGGGTCAGTTGGTGTTTCTGAGTTTGCATGTTCTCCCTGTGTTCTTGTGGGTTTTCTCTGGGTGCTCTGGTTTCCAAAGACATGCGGTACAGGTGAATTGGGTAGGCTCTAGGTCAGGGATGGGCAAACTCGATCCTGGAGGGCCGGTGTCCTGCACAGTTTAGCTCCAACACTAATCGAACACACCTGAACAAGCTGATCAGTGTCTTCAAGATCACTAGAAATCTACAAGCAGGTGTGTTTGATTAGAGTTGGAGCTAAACTGTGCAGGACACTGGCCCTCCAGGACCGAGTTTGCCCACCCCTGCTCTAGGTTTAACCAACTTCCGCTATTGAGAAACCCAGAAATGTGAAAAGGAGCCATTGTGCTCTTAGTTGGAATATTTTAGAAACTTTTTTTAAGCAGCCAATTTTGGTTCACATAAAGCATCACTTAAGCCAAATGAACGTTAATGCCTTTGTTGTCTTTTTAAAAGGCAATGGTCAACATGTTTGGCTACTGATCTCTGGAAATAATGACTTAAATAGATCCTCAGTCACAAAGGCCTGTGCTCAAAGAGAACAGCAAACACTCTGGATCCTTCAGGTTGAATCCTACTGTTTGCATTTGGGATAAAACAGAAAAGGGCCAAACAAAAGCAGGATTAATGTGGCCTAATAAAGGTGCTATTGTTTGCGGTGCTGTTCAGTTCACTAGAGCATGCGCTTAGGTCAGATCCCATGTCCCACTTACATTCATGCATTCATTTGTTTAACAACGCAGTTCATCCACTGAAAGTCTGTCAGACATCTCTAATCAATTTTTTTAAATTCATATAAAGACTCTAGATTTGTTTTTAAGTAACGTTTTTTTGGTTACACTTTTGTATAATTACTAGTCTGGCTTATTATGTGACTATTATTAAGAAATTGGCTGTTTATTGGTATTTATAAAATATATTTTCTGCATTATCTTATTCTAAATCTCTAATCCTGCCCAGTACCTAGCTACTACATTTATAAGTATTAATAAGCAGCAAATTGGGAGTTTATTGAGGTACAACTAGTTAATGGTTTATTAATAGTGAGAATTGTATCTTAAAATAAAGTGTTACACACTCACTTTTCTATTTTTTTTTTAAATAATTTTTTTTATTAGATTAATGTGGGTTTATATGTTTAATATGAAATGTCCAGATTTGCACATGCAAGAACATTTGGAAGAGGTCTGTAAACTTTCATGTGAGCAAAATGTACTTTATTTCAGAATTTAACAGTTACATTTTGTTTGACTACAGACTTTTCTAATCTATACATTCATTTTTATTAGGTTTTTATTTGCTTTAAATTCCGGTATTTTAAACCTTGTTTTTCAAATGTAAAACACAATACAGTCTTAGTAAAATCTCTGTAATTCACTCTCCAAACAGTTATTTTTAATGATAGTAATGAAATATATAATAACCAGATATTATTTATTTATTTATTTATTTATTTATTTATTTATTGTGTAAACTTTTGTGTATATTTATTCAGTTTTTAATTAATTTCAGTAATAATATTGACTAATATGAAAATGTTCACATGATTTATTTGCAATATAGTTTGTTAAGTAATATTTTCTTTCTTTTAATAGATATATTATATTTGTTTGCGAAATAAGTGGATCTTTGCATTGTAAATATAAAAAAAGTTTAATAAGGTATTACTTTTTATTTCATATATTAAGTTTTTAGTTACAATAATCCCAAAATCATTCCACATAAATCCAGATAGTTTACAAAATTCTGCCCAGAAGCAAAAATGTCTGCAGATTCAGTCTGTTATTAAAGTCATTAATTAATAATGAAAGTTGGTACTTAAAATAAAGTGTTACCTTTTTTTTTTAATCGCACCAGCAGACATCAATAAAAATAAAAAATAAAAAAACAACAACACAGTTATGGACTCTTTTCACAAGACTCTTTTCACAATTTAAAAAAAAAACCTTTAAACATTTATACACTCACCGGCCACTTTATTAGGTACAAATTTCATGCTTTCATGTGAGCTAAATAACCCTTATCTCAGAATTTAACAATTACATTTTTAACTTTCTTATTCTATATATACTTTTTTTATTAGGGTTTTATATATACTGTACTTCAAACTCCAGTTTTTAATTAAATTTTTTTTTATTTAAAGAAACTGCAATCTTAGAAAAATTCAATAATTTATTCCCCAAACAGTTATTTTTTAAAACAATTAATCAAATAATACACATATTTTATTTATTTATTTATTTTATTTATTATTATCTGTTTCAGCTGCAATTTTGGTATTTCTAAAATATTTTATTCCATTGATTTGCTATAGTAAAACTGGTTGCATCGGGAAAGCCCTCCTCTCGGAGGCGAGCCGTCTGCCGCCCCGCAGCATTCGCTCGAAAAAAACTAAACGCAACCTTACGTACCTCCGGCCACGTAAATCGCGGCCTCCAGAAACGTCCGCGGGGCTACGTTTCCAGAATGAGCTTGGGTTGGATTTTTTCCAGCTGTGGCTGCAGGCCTTTTTTTTTTTACACAGATCTACCTGTGGCGTTATTTCAATGACAAATGTTGTGAGCGCAGTATTAGAAGTCGAGATCGCATTTATGTAATAGCCTACAGCATGCGAATCTCTGCTTGCGCGCCGATTTCCTCTGCTCGTGCACAAACCTTTTTGCAAGCCCCTTCAAATATAAGCCGCTTCAAGATCTTATGTTCAGATCTTGTGCGCTCTCAAATAAATACTGCTGAAGTGCGATTTAGTAGATATATGTAACGAGTATGTTTCCATTATTTATTAGATTTGCTAGGAATATTTATGAATGTCTCCCTAATAATCCTACAGAGCGATATTAATGCGTCTTGAAGTAAACTAAAACGGCTATACGTCGTGTTTGCTGGCCTCACACATCACGCACCTGTCAGTCAGCCAGACAGTCAGTCAGCACGTAACCTTAAAGGGTAAACAAATGACGCAGAGCACTACTACGGTTACAGAAACGTTTGCGCTGTTATAAGTCACTTACCCTTTAATACGATTTAGTGTGATCATTACCCACTTTTAAAAAAATAAAATTTTTAAATGAGAAGCTGTAATGTAGCGGTGGCGGGACGAATTTTGGCGTGGCGCCCCGCCATGGAAGAATGATTGTAGCGGAAACCATGTGTAACTATTAACTTCCATAGTATTGTTTTTCCTAATATGGATGCCAATGGTTACAGGTTTCCAACATTCTTTCTGTTAAGCAGAACAAAAGTTCTTATGTTTTTAGTTTACACTAAACAGACCGCCTAGTTTTTCATGATTATTTTTGTGATTTTTTTTTTTGCCAGTGAAATGACTGATTTTGTGGTGGTAATTCCCAGAAATTATCAGACAATTTTGCTTATGTCAAGTGTGCTTTTGCTATGTCAAGTGTGCTATCTGACACAACAACAATGACACAGGTCATAAAAGTAAACAGGGCTCAACAATAAGGACTGCCCGGTGGCCCAGGGCCAGCGTGAGAGACGCTTGGGACAGTAGACAGGATCATTACTTGCCCGATTGGGACAGTGCTGCCTTGTCACTAATATTTAATTTGTCTTCGACTCTTTTTCAATTGCGTGCATTTTAAGTTTGTGCTTTTAAGTCTTTAAACACTACCTTCTCTGTGATGTCGTAAACACCATATTGCTTTCTGGTTCCTCTTCTCTGATTTGATGTTTTGAGCATGCTATTTTTTTCAGTAACCTGGTAACAACCAGTACAGCGAAGAAACAGCAACATGGCAGCAACATCAAATTATAAGGCTAAAAGAAAATGTCTGTTTCTAACGTCTTGGAAAGTGTGAACATCGCAACAAAAAAAAAAATTAATTGATGTTTTGCAAAGTTTGCCGTCAGTTTGACAAGTTATCCACCTTTTGTTAAATAATTTTAAACCGCAATAAAATACCTTCACATTTTCTATACTGCTCTTTTTGTTTGCATAACACTTTTATTAACAATTTTTTAAGTATTGAAATTCTAGATTCACAGACTTTATTTTAGACACATTATTTAAAATATGCGGCTAAAACATAGCTATTAACTTCCCTTTTTTTTTTTTGGTGGGGCCAGTAAAAATTTTGGCAGGGCAAGTAAAAATCTGAACCACTTGCCCAATTGGACCAGTAGAAAAAATCCTTAGCGTTGAACCCTGGTAAAGCTTCTTTATTTTGGACTCTTGTCAAGACAAGATCTAAAGCAGATCTAAAACAGTAGAGATTAAGCCTAAAGAAGATGTATAACTCTTATTTTTATCCACAATCTTAGTTTCTTTTAGATTTCAATCTACGGAGCATCTGACCTCATAGACCTCACTCAGTCAGGACATGCGTTAGGGTCTTCCCCTACTGTAATACACCTAAAACACGGACGGCCGCAAAACTTGTTAATGGCAGGGAAGTGTTTTCTCTCTTCAAAGGCAGGGGAAGAGTCAAACGAAATCATTTATCGATTTGATTTGATATATAGCCTTCATTGTATACATCTGTGATGTGATTATTGTGCATTCACACTTTGCGATATCGTACCAAAATGTTATATTGTGTAGCCCTAGTCTGAATGGTATTATGGTTAGTCACAAGGCGTTAAACGTTGGCAACAAACAAGTTCATGGGCCTTTAGACTATATTTTGCAGACTTGTTGGTCATGCAGATATTTCATACTGTACATGCATATAATTTGCACATTATAAACAGTAGAACCTGCAGTAGTTAGAGGAGCAAATTATAGAGTGAAAATGTATAAATCAGTGAAAGCCAAGTCATCGCTAATGGACAAAGTCAATCCATTAGTAATCCGTTCGCAGTGAAGGCTGTGTGTTTGGAGCTGCCAGCTGAGAAGCTGAGAGTTTCCTGCTCTCCCAGGGAAGCTGGCTCAGGCCTAAAGGGCTCTTTGTTGGACAAGGTGTGCAATCTGAGCAGCCACTGAGCTCAGTACAAAACCACACTTTCCAAACCTCCTGTTCCTGTCAGCACCGGAGCTGTGTGCTTCCACACTTACAAAACATAACACACACACACATATATATACACAAAAGTGCAGGTGTAACATTGTTATACGGATATGCCATATTTGGGCATAACTTTAAACATGACTTAATAGTAGCACTTTACGTTCAGTGTGTGAATTGCATTGAAGTATGATTTAAGCTTCATACAGCAGTTTGTTTCAGTTCTTGAATCTGATTGGTTGAAAAGTTTTTGCATTATTTTTTTGAGTATTGCTATTGTTTACCTGCCTGAATTCCTCAAACTAAGTGTCATTGTGAAGGACCAACCTACTACAGTTTGGCAAATAAGACTGTTGGATCACAAATTAAGAGATGTGAATTCCAGGGCATCAGTGGCCGTTTATCACACACACATCCGGCCAAGAATCATCTTATCTTGGACAGAGTTTACTGGAGGCTCTGATATGTCTTTGTATTTTTTTCTACCATGAGTCACAATTAATTAAAGAAGAGCTTAAAAGCATAATTCACCTGAAAAAAATGTAAATGATGCCATCATTTATTCACTTTGACTTGATCAAATCCAGTTCGAGGTTTTTTTTTGTTCTATTTTGAACACAAATGAAAATGTAACCATTGACTTCTATAGTATTTGCATTTACTACTACACTAAACCCAAAAAGCTGATATACTAACATGTCAGCTATTATTTCAGAAAACTGCATGAAAATGCATTGCATTAAACTAATCTAAATTTGCACATGAGGTGACACTAAACAGCTCTATTTGAACTTGACTTTATTTCTGTCAGACATCTACTTATATACTAATTTCTGTTTATTGAGAACTAACGTTTGAAATAAGTTCATTCATTCATTCATTTTCTTGTCGGCTTAGTCCCTTCATTAATCTGGGGTCGCCACAGCGGAATGAACCACCAACTTATCCAGCAAGTTTTTACGCAGCGGATGCCCTTCCAACTGCAACCCATCTCTGGGAAAGATCTACATACACTACGGACAATTTAGCCTACCCAATTCACCTGTACCGCATGTCTTTGGACCGTGGGGGAAACCGGAGTACACGGAGGAAACCCACGCGAACGCAGGGAGAACATGCAAACTCCACATAGAAACGCCAACTGAGCCGAGGATCGATCAATCGACCCAGCAACCTTCTTGCTGTGAGGTGAACGTGCTACCCACAGCGACACTGGGTCGCCTTCGTTTGTAATAAGTTTTATTGAAAATACAAGTTTTAAGAAGTCAGAAAATCGGTTGCTTCTTTACTTGGTCACTTCATGTTGTCTCTGTTTGCTGAACCTCTGTGTTATATCATGACATTGTTGAGTCATGTTTTAGCAGTTTTGATTCACTGATCTCGTCATTGATTTTAATCTTGTATTATGATAATAATCCTGTGCTGATTTCACTGACCTCATTCGTTATAGAAACCATGTGGTTTTGCATATTGAGAACCAGCAGTACTTTGGTCAGGTTTTAAGAACACACTGAACATCTAATTTAGTGCTTGGACGATATGACCTAAAATGAGAAAATATTCCACTTTTTACAGGTATTTTTTAATGAAAGAGCACATTGTGATATGATAGGAAAATAATTGAAGGAAGCAAACCATTTATGGTTATTTAATAAATACTTCAACTGAAGCAATTTAGTATTTTAGTAAGAACTCCATTGTATGCATGATTTTATTTTCATTTGTGTATGTTCAATTGTGTTTTATTATTCACTTTTAACTGTAATTTATCATTTTTTGTTTGCAATTGTCTTGTCAATGTAGAGGTCGGGGCTCTAAATAAGCCTTTTGGGCTTTTTGCCTCTCCCTGCACATTGTTGCCTATTTTTTTATTCTAATATTTTTATATTTTTGTGCAAATAAAAAAGCAAAAAAGCACAAAAATTCAATTCATAAAATTGAAGTCATCTTGTGAAAAAAGGTTGCATCTCAGTTTTAATATAAACGATGAGTTTCATTTAAAAACTAGAAAATAACCTAATTTTTGCAAACAAAAGAATTAAATATTTCATTGTCAAAAGTGGGAAATGGGCTGCATGTTTTGCAAGCAAAGCTAAACAAATTTGCCACCATTGTTGAGATACATTCTCTGATACTTGATATCTCTGTGTTTTGAGTGATTGAGATATTCAGTGTGTTTTTAAAACCTGACCAAAGTACTGCTGGTACTTATTATGCTATCAACCACAATTATAAAGCATTAAAAATCACTGACTAGATCAGTCAATCAAACTTTTAGTGCACGAAGAAATATAATCAAATTGCCTTTTTGTTTGTCTTGCCAAAGCAGGCACTCACAGCAATATAAGACAAGCTAACAAGCTAACATTAAGCACAGCCACTTCTGAAAACGCACATTTTCAACAAAACAACTAAAATGTTTAATTCACAATTACTGTGACTGAGGCCTTTTGTAGACGTCTGACTGGATTAAAGTCAAACAGGTTAGTAGTATGTGAAGCTGCTGGTGATGTTTGTGGAATTGTTTCGAGATCTTCTGCTGAGATTTTGAGAGATTTAATGTGTTCTTATTTGGTTTCATCTGAGAGTATGGCTGAGGTCGGTTGCAGTTTTGAACCAATGTTAAAGCTTGTTTACACACAGTTTTAGTAAAGTCGGCTATTTGGGTTTAGAATGCACAGCTTTGCTTAGAGGGATGTTAATTCAATAGGTCTGTTTTTTCCATACTGTGTAAAAACTAAAAGTTTTTCCAGTCAAATTTCTTATAAAACATCAGCTATTTTGGTTAAGAGTATTTAGCTATGTTTCCATCCACCTATTTTTATGGGCATTTTGGATATGCACATAAAAAATGGTTGCTGGAAAAGCCATGATTCACATAAGTTTTGAAAATATGCATGTTTTTATCAATAAGAATAAAAAATTACATAAACTACGATGGAAACGCTTTTTCCAGTATGCGCATTAAAAAAGTCATCTGATTTTGTTATAAGAGATCAAGTGATGATAAAAATGTGTGTGAATGGATAAACCAGCAGGCTGACCACATTGTTAAACATCTGAAATGTTGTTTTGGTCCTTCTAAAACACTTTAAGCATTTCAGTATTAGTGTTATTAAATTATTAATTACCTCCATTTTTATGCCATATTCCAGTTTTGCGAGTGAAAGTCAACTATTTGGGTAACTTAGTGCGTACTCACAGTATGTACAGTTGCCTTGAATCGTGCCAAAGCACGATTGTCCCCCCTCCCGTCTCCACTGATAGCCTGCACTTACATTGCATCTGAGCCTGAGCACGCTTGTCATCGATAATGGCGAACAGATCCACGACTTTTGACGCTCATAAATTATTATAAAATTCTAATGATGCACACATTAGGTTTGCTGAAGGTGCAGCTGTTGTGCAGTGAGGGGTTTGTGTTAGAGATCTGCGCGCCAGGTTTTAGCCCGAACCCGACCGCTCCCGCTTATATTAAGCACTTGTTGTCCCGCTGCCTGCCCCGCCCCGTTTTCTATCCGCCGCGCCCGATCCCGCTAAAGAGCGGGGGGAGAACAAAACCGAAAATCACCCAGTTATACAGTCCAGACAGCCTATAACAAGCTGTCTGTATAACACACACACACACACACACACAGACAAAGCTTTCTCTCTCTCATTCGCGCGCACGCGCGCCCACTAACACACATTCATAAGCACCAAGCACACACACAGGCAAAGCTCTCTCTCTCTCTCATTCGCGCGCGTACACACACACATCTCTCATTCGCGTGTGCGCATACATACACACACACACACACACTGCAACAAACTAGCTAAACACAGCATCGCGCTATTTCATTTACACACATACATACGCGTGCTCACTTGGGAGTCGGGAGTTGCTAGACAGCCCGCTCCCGTCCCAAATTAAACCCGTTACCGACCGCTCCCGTGATTTATTCGGAAATTTATACCCGCGCCGTAGAAATCTGGTCAGGTTCTGCGGGAATGCAGACCTCTAGTTTGCGTCTTTAAAACTCTACGACAGTTTGCGTTTATTGAACAGTAAGAATGATTAATAAATCCATATGAAAAATTGAACGGCTCTTGAGCCTGATTCAGAGAACTCACACTTGTCAAACGAACCGGGAAACGCACCTGGTTTGGATAGTATAGTGTGAGTGCGCCCTTAGTGAGATTTTTATTCAACTGTGGCTGTTTAGTTATTTAAGTCAGTGGGTTTTCACTTACATTTCTAGTAACGTTGGCTGTTTGTATGAATGTCAATGGTTACATGTTTCCCAACATTCTTTAAAATATCTTATTTTAACAGAACAAAAGTGTAAATACATGCAAAATAACTTTGAAAATGTGTGAGCTGAAACTTCCTTTAACATTCTACCACGGTGTGCAGTGGATGCATCTAAATAGTAAAGGACCAGCCTACAGCAAATAATGCTGTTGAGTCACGTAATGATTATTTAAGAGATGTGAGCTCCAGGGCATCAGTGGCCATTTATCACACACACCCTGGCAAGAATAATTTTATCTTTTACCACAAGCTCTTTACCGTTCGACAAACCTCACTGGCTCTTACATGTAAAACAAACTTTATTGAGCAAACATCTATTATGTATCTTCACCTCTATAGAACACAAATGAAGATATAAATTATATGAAAATGCCTGTTATAGAGATTGAACAAACCTTTGAAAGAATTCATTTAGTATTCATTAAGTTAAGTTTCATACATGTTTATTGTTTTATCTGATTGAAATTCTTGCTTCAACAATCATTTGTTCTTTTGGTTGGTCATCCCACCGAAGGTTCCGGGGCAGAGGCCAGTCTTGGTTGCGTAATCAGTGAATGACATAAACAGCGTGTTGATAGCAGGCATTTTGGCAGTCTTTATTAATCATTAACCGGAGGTGCTCGAGGTCCAAGCATTTTGGCATTCTCACTTGCTCCGCACATTTCAGCTGCCCAGAGGAGGTGTCTTCCAGAATCAAAGGAGCTCCATGTTCCAGGAGTTCTCCCTGCGTTTTGGTTCCTGGACTCCAGACAGACTCTCACGGCTGCTGTGACAGTTGTACGTAGGATGGCTTTATCTACTGCTAATATTTGCTCTGCAGAAAGGGAATTTGCTTGACCGATCAGTTGAAATGAAAAGAGCATTTATCAGTTCTCACTGTGTTTGGGTGTCGATGCGGCACTCTGAGCGAGGGACGTTTGGTTATATGAAGTTTGATGGATATTTTGTATATATATATATATATATATATATATATATATATATATATATATATATATATATATATATATATATATATATATTTTTTTTTTTTTTCTTCATGTCAAAGATTCTTACTGTTTTGAAATGAGATCTGTAGCTGTATGTCGCTGTCTGTTTGTACATACATAGTAAAAAAACTGCTGGCTTCCACACAATCAATTTGTGTTGTGACAACATGAAGAATTAAGCAAGATACGCTCATTCTGAAAACGTAGCCCTATATACATGTTTGGAGATCGTGAATTATGTTGCCGGAAGTAGGTATGGCAGTATGGCGCCGTTCCTTTCCGCACTTACAAGTTGACTGCTTTGATGGTTTTCCTGATTTTAATAGTTTGTCCAGTTAGCTCGCCATGTACGTCTGCGGATTTGAGATGAAGAGAGGAGTTGTTTTTTCTGGATTGCTTTTTAGAACTATCAGGCCTCTGGTGGATTTACGCAAAAAAGCAAGCGCGGATGGCACTTGTGATATAAATTTTAGATCTGTAAAATCGTCTGCAGTGGCCTCTGGTGGATTCGCAAAAACAAATGCTGCAAAAAAAGTGCCTCCTGGGATGTATTTCGCGATGTCCAGAAATGTATATAGCCATACGTTTTCAGATGAGCCTGAGTTGGAATTAAGTTTAATTATTAATAATTTTTTATTTGTATTTTTTACAAATTAAAGTAGATAGAAACTAAAACGAAAAAAAAAGTTATATTTAGTAGTTTGAACAAATATTAAACATAATTTTTGAGTGCATTATAATTAACAAATGTGAGAAATGTGACTCTTGAATGTCAACAGTTTTTTTAAGAAATAATAACCATTTATCAAGAGGGAGACTGATTTTTATTTATTTTTTTATTTTCAAAAGCCCATTTAATTTTGAATTGCATCAGGGGAGACAGTATGAACAAATAAAGACTACATTATTTAAAAATCAGAAAAAAAGTAATCATTTTAAGAAAAAAAAAATCTATTAACTTTAATATATCTTTTTAGACAATTTCACAAAAAAATATGATGACTTTTAAACACCAGGTTGCTTTACATGACAAAATTTAGAATTTTATTTGACCTATAATAATGATAATCGATTAAAACCCTTCATTTGGAGAGAGATATTATGGTTATGATTATTATTATTAGCATTATTGTTATTATTATTTGTTTGTCTAATTTAATGACTATTTAATTTGAGTGGGTATAAAATGTTTTTTTTAGAATAGCTACATCACATACAAATACACATTTTAATTTATCCGAATGTGTTCCTCTGATTGTTTTTAGATCGCCAGTATTGACATTTACTTCATTTATAGTATGTTATCTATTAACTTGTGAGTGCATTACTAAAAACAAATTTGAGAAATGTGATTCTTGAATGTCAACAGGCTTTTTTAAAGAAATATTTACCACTTATTTTTCCCAGAGCTGGGTTGCAGCTGGAAGGGCATCCGCTGCGTAAAACATATTCTGGGTAAGTTGATGGTTCATTCCGCTGTGGCGACCCCAAATTAATAAAGTGACTAAGCTGAAAAGAAAATGAATGAATGAATTAACCACTTATTGAAAGAGAGAGTCACGAGAGATTTTTTTTAGAAACTCATTTAATTTTGAATAACATAAGGGGTTACTGTTTTGAAATTAGTTGTGTAGGTGAATGTTGCTGTCTGTTCCTATATGATGATAAATAACTTAAATTTGATACTTAAATGTCTACAGTTTTTAAAGAAATATGAGCCTCTTATCAAGAGAAAGAGAGAGAGAAAGAGAGAGAGAGAGAGAGATTTGTTTTCATTTTATGTTTAGATGTCTAATTTAAAGATTATTTCTCTATAGTAGTTTATAGTAGTTTATGAGTTATAGAGTTTTTAACTTTACATTTTGTCCTTTTTTTAGAACTCTAGATCATATATATGTATAGTTGTCTTTACAGTGTATGTGGCTGTTGGTTATCTGCAAGCATTCCTATGATTGTTTTTAGATTGCTTGTCTTGACGTTTACTTCATTATGTAATAGCCACAGAGTCTATAATGTTGTGCTTTTATGGTCAGAAAGGAGGATTTGAGTCTAATCAGCCAATGCAATCTTGCACCAGTTTGAAAGAAAAAGATAGGCCTGTTTTATTACTGCAATATGACGTAACAGGATACTTTCGTGTTGACTTGTTAGCGTTGTGACCATAATCCAAACACTGATTGTATTTCTTTAAACATGTCCTTGTCCTTGTTATAATTCTAGAGTACATTGTGTTAAAAGATGGTAAGTGATCACTTGGGCACATGCTAGAGGAGTATGTGTCTGTTTTTGCTTTTGTATTTTTTGATTTTATACACACATACAATCACACACACACTTGTGGGTGCATTGTATATGCAGGGCTGTTCAATTTGGTTCGTCCATCCAATTAGTGTAACCAAGACATTAAAAATAAATTTAGTTCAGTCGAAAAACCGTCGCTTTAGTTCTAAAATAACGTCCATCTGTTCAATACAGCATGAGCTGCAGTTGAAGGCTGCGCAGAGCGAGTCACCTGACATTAAGCGAGTGACGCGAGCAGCCAAAAACAGTTGGATATGTTTTTGGAAAAGGACTTTTGTACAATGCTGTGATATCGTTATTAGGCATGCAATGATTAGCCGATTTCACTATTATTAACTGCGCTGTAAATCATCATGGTTATTTAATCGTAAAGGCTTCTTAATGCAGCATTTCTGTTGCACGGAACAAAACTCCTGCAACTAAGCAAAGTTATGCCAACTGTGCGCTAATTAAAAGTTCTGAGCTTATACGCATGACAACTGGATTAACTATAGCAGCAGGCCGTTCACATATTACGTCTTTTCCATGCGCAAGTTTGTTAATTTTAATGTAAGATTATATGCTATTATGTGCGTAAAAGCGGAGCAACGCACTCGCGGTTTTCTGGGCGCATGCAGTAAAAAACATCTCACGATGTAGCGGTGGGAGTTGTACGTGGCTTTCCGTACAATGTAAGCAAAAGATATGTTAAACGAATTATTATTAAAATGATTATGTATGAACGCAGATGATAACAACAGTTGATCTAAATACTTAGCTAATATAAGCTTACATTTACATTATTAGACGTGATAACCGTGAAACCATGATTATTCTTCAAAATCGTACAACCTAAATTTACAATCTTTGCTATAATCCCTAATTGTTATGCAGCTCAAAACATAATATATCAATGTGATTGAATGTAGAAGCAATACACTGATTTTGCTGTGCTTCGAAATACAACATTTGAGTATGTTTGTAAAAAAAAACATTGTACAATGTTATGTAGTTTCAAAATACAATATATTATCATTTTAATGGAGAAAAATACAACGTGGGTGTCTTAAGGAGCACAAAAACAACATATGGGCTCTTTTATGCAGTTGTGTCATCACAAGCGGCAACCTCTCGCTCTCCCTTGGGAAGCCAATACGGAAGTAACTACAATTGCAATTCATCGCTAGTCCTGGCCGTTCCTGGCTCCTTAATAGAGCAAATTTCAATTGAGCCCACTGTTAGAATGGCCAACTTTACAGCAGAAAAAAAGGTGTTTACAGCCTGGTACAAAAACGATTTTGGTTAATACAGCTAATAGTACCCTTCATGACAACTGTGAGGGGGGTGAATTTTTTTATTACTCATCCGTTTCCTTTATATTAAGTTATATTAAATTTGCATAATTAAGGGCGTGGTCACTTGATCGACAGCTAGGTCTTGCTGGTCGCTGTCAAGTCACCTCAGCTGAATCCGGCAGATTAGCCACTGATTTCAACATATTTATCGTATTTCTGTGTTTTTTTATGTGGCTTTACACAGTCAACTGCCTTTTGGACTTGTTTCCTACAATTATCAGAAGATATGGCATGCTGTGAGCACCTAATTGTGCTTACAAACCTTTCACGTGGCCTCCGTTTCCCATGTGAGTAAAGTTATTTACTTATATACCATCTCTATACATGTATTTGTTTTATTTAAGATCATTTATAGTTTATATTCATATTTAGAGCTGTAATGCACTCCAGAACCTGACGAATTGATTAGCTGTAGGCTCTAGAACAGTCATCTGAAGCGTTGCCATATAGTGTTATGCTGGAGTTCATCAATAGTCTTGCATTTACTAACACAGACTATATCTGAAGTGTTTGGAAGTAATTAGCGTTTTTCTCCTGTTGAAAAACATCATAAGGACAATGCTTAGTGGCTCAATGTAATGTGGCTCTGTGTTTTTAAAAGTCTAAACACTGTATTGATATAGTGTACAGCCAAGCACATGTGGTCAGAACACAAACGAGTCACAGGTGATAAAGTATTAAGCGTTCTCCCAAAGTAAAGTGTGTCTAAACCAGGTCCAAGCAAAATACCAGCAGGTGTCTGTAGCTCCGCTCACTCTCCGCCTCTTTGCCCTTGTTTGGTATCCCGCCGTGGCGGCGATGACACGCAAACAAGTTGTGAACCTAGTTATGGCTTCTTTTGCGCTCTTCAGAAACCTATGGGTGACGTCACGGACACTACGTCCATATATTTTACAGTCTATGCTGTGACAAACTAATTGAATTGCCCTGGTATATAGGTTTCTATTGTTGTTGTTTTTTTTTTTTGCTGTAGAAACTATGGTTGCACAATATATCATTTAGCATCGATATTGCAATGTGCACATCCGCAATAGTCACATCACAATGATATGCTATATTTGTACAGAATTTATATGGTTTATGAAAAAAAAGAATTTTTACTTAGAAATGTTGTCTTGTTTCTAGTCCAAATATCTACATTTCATTGTGAAAATTAGGGTTTTTTAGAATACACTATGACTATTCAGTTTACCTCACCTACCTTAGTTTAATTCACCTATAGAAACCAAACTAAACCAAAGCACCCGGAGGAAAGGCACACACACACAGAACATGCAAACTCCACACAGAAATGCCAATTGGTCCAGTCGGGAGTCAAACCAGCGACCTTTTTGCTGTGAGGTGACAGTGCTAACCACTGAGCCACCTTGTCGCCTCTCAGTGCTTATATGTGAGATAACAAAGTGCCAGTTTTCTAGATCTGGGCCTACCAGGTCTTTGGTAATACTACTTGTACTTAAAAAAACACACGATACTTTATTTTTTTATTTCATTTACTGACTTGGTACCAAAGTTCCAGTTCTTTTGACAACTTGGTGGTACTGGGTACTTTGTGATAATTAACAAACTACTGTAATAGCCACAAATATTTTGCTAAATATTTTATTATTAATATTCCTAATTCTCATTTAAGAAATGTCTGAGAAAGAGAACAGACGGGGGAATTTACTATTGGTAAAGTTAACCCAATAAAGGCAGCATTTGTCTGTTTTTTAGATAACAATCAGAAAATGAAACTGTTGACATTGAATGTGACTTCTTGCGTTGTCTGGTTTTGGTGCGTGTTTTGTAATCTGTCATTTCTGTAGTTTTTTTTTCCTTTGACACAATTTGTTGAAAATAGCACAAACCACAAACCAGATCTCTCCACAATTGCAAATTCACACAA
The DNA here is from genome assembly GCF_052040795.2 of Danio rerio. Classification (NCBI taxonomy): domain Eukaryota; kingdom Metazoa; phylum Chordata; class Actinopteri; order Cypriniformes; family Danionidae; genus Danio; species Danio rerio. Next base: position 8,947,161 of record NC_141036.1, on the reverse strand, counting down.
ACTGCAAAGAATGATACTTTTCTTTTTTAATCATCACAACAGACAGTGACATAAAAAATGAGTTATTAAAAATATAAAAACTGGTAAAAACAATATGCTTTTTTCCTAATTATTTCAGCATCTTTATTTTGTAGGTTGTGTGCATTCATTTCTTTAAGCAACCATAAATATATCCATAAGATAACAATGTTCAGTATTTCATGATTTTCTTCTTCTTCTTCTTCTTCTTCTTCTTTTTTTTCTTCTTCTATTTCTTCTTATTTTTTTATTATTATTTTTTATTATTATTATCATCATCATCATTATCATCATTATTATTATTATTATTGTTATTATTATTATTATTATTATTATTATCACCATCATCATCATTATTGTTGTTGCTATTATTATTATTATTATTGTTATTATTAATATTATTATTATTATCATCATCATTATTGTTGTTGCTATTATTATTATCATTATTCTTATTCTTCATTAATTTTCTTTTTGGCTTAGTCCTTTTATTAATTTGGGGTCGCCACAGTAGAATGAACCACCAACTTATCCAGCATATGTTTTATGCAGCGGATGCCCTTCCAGCTGCAACCTATCTCAGGGAAACATCACATTGGATACCATTAAGATTTCCACATTTTTGTACGTGTTTTCAGATTATCAGAGCTTTTTGTAGAGAAATTAAACACATGGTTGCCAGGTTGAAACGATCAAGTCAAATTATGGGCAGAGAAACTCTGCTCTGGCAACCCTAAGAATGACAGCGAGTAATATTCAATTCCAGACATGGAAAATAATCAGCTGGCCAATCAGATTTATACTTTTCAAGAATACTTACCCAAGGTAGTTCACAGAACTGGTTATGACCACACACACACACACACACAGACACACACACACATACACAAAAGATTTATTGATTTGGTTCAATTTAAATTGCAATAGAGTTTAAATGGCAAAAATTATTCTTGTTAATATTTAAAAATGGCAGTAGAGAGTGTAATTTCAAACAGACTAGATCTGGAGCTCAAGCAATGTCCAAGTGTGACTCTGGTTCCAAGATTATGGTTATCAGAATGTGGAAGAAGAACATATTTAATTGCTGTTCCTATACTGCTGGAAGAAGTGTATTAGGTTAAGAATGAAATGACAGCATCATGGTGTTACTTTGATGATTGTTGTGGACTTTATTTATAATTGATGTAGTGCGGAGAAGGGGTAGGATTAAATAAGCATGTGCTTCTTACTTTTTTTTTTGGACATGTGTGAGTTTAAGTTGTATTATGTTCAGGGTTCAACGCTAAGAATGTTTTCTACTGGGCCAACCGGGCCAGTGGTTGAGATTTTTACTTGCCCTGCCAAAGTTTTCACTGTTTTCACTAATGTGGCAAAACAATGTTTGTGAATCTAGAATTTAAACATTTTAAAAATGTTAACAAATGTATAATGAGCAAAATTCAAGGTTTTATGCAAACGAAAGAGCAGTATAGAAAATGTGCTGCTATTTTATTGCAATTCTAAAGTATTTTTATAAAAATGGATTGCCAAACTTTTCCTATTTTGCACCCATGTAATTGTCTGCTTCCAAGACTTTAGAAACAGACACTTTCTTTCAGCCTCATAGTTTGATGTTGCCGCCTTGTTGCCATCTTTTCACTGTACTGGTTGTTACATAAATTTACTCATTTATTTATTTGTTTTTAATTTTTTTATCTTAAAATGTTCAAAATAAAGTGCAGTTGTAACCAAGGAAATACTGTTACTTCTAATCCTACAAGCGCCACCTGCTGGAAAAGAATGATATTTTTAACCATATTTTGTACCAGTGTATGCAGCACTATTTCACTGTCAGATTGTTGTTGTATTTTTTTTTCTTCATCATGTTTTGAAATAACACAAAATATTTGGAATCTCTAACTATCCAATATAATGTATGTTGCTTTTGTGTGGATTATGATCTGAAATCACTGCAGATTCAAGATAATGAGCACATTTTCTCATTGACTGTGAATTTTAATTCAACAATTTATTTTTTAAAAACAAATGAATTAATATTATAATATACATTCATGTTGCCCACCTGAATTATTAGCTCCCTGTTTATTTTTCCCCAATTTCTGTTTAACAGAGGGTAATTATTCTCATCATTTTATTTTCTAAAAATGATAGTTTTAATAACTCATTTGTAATAAGCAATTTATTTTATCTTTGCCATGATGACAGTAAATAATATTTGACTAGATATTTTCAAGACACTTCTATACAGCTTAAAGTGACATTTAAATGCTTAACTAGGTTAATTAGGTTAACTATGCAGGTTAGAGTAATTAGGCATGTCATTGTGTAATGATGGTTTGTTTTGTAGACTACCAAAAAAATATATAGCTTAAAGGGGCTTATAATTTTGTCTTTTAAAATGTCTTTAGAAATATTCAAAACTGCTTTTATTAAATAGAGGGGAAGGAAATTTTCACTGCATGTCTTGTCTGATAATATTTTGTGTTCTGGAGAAAGCCTTTTTTGCTTTGTTTCGGCTAGAATAAATTTTAGAATTAAATTTTAAACACCAATTTAAGGACAATATTATTAGCCCCTTTAAGCAATTTTTTTGTAAGTTTTTTAATGTCACTTAAAGTTATATAGAAGTGTCTTGAAAAATATCTAGTAAAATATTATTTACTGTCATCATGGCAAAGATAAAATAAATCCGTTATTTGAAATGAGTAATTAAAACTATTATGTTTAGAAATGTGTTGAAAAAATCTTCTCTAAACCTTGGACCTCTAAATCTTCTTTAAACAGAAATTGAGGGAAAAAAATAAACGGGAGCTAATAATTCTGACTTTGACTGTATATATGTAGTATCAATAAGAAATAATTTATAGAACAAAATAACAGATAAAAGAAAATAGAGAAACCTTATATATAAAAACATAGAAACAACATGATATAGAAAATAAGTACAAATATGAAATAATAAAAAAAGAATATCTAGGGAGTGTGCAAACATGCATGAATGTTGTTGGAAAAAAGAGAAACCAAACCAGGAGACTAGACAAGCAGAATTTCTTTATTGAGACCTGTTGGTAAGTTTGCGGTCAAAGAGCATCTTCAAAAAGTCCACGAGTCTGCAACAGCCTACTGGAGTCTCTTACAATCTGATATTTGTTAAAAATGAAGATTCCAACTTGATTTAGGTACATTTTAGTCTCTAACTGGGTCATGGCACCAAAACGGTTGTGAATTGAAGAAGAGACAAACCAGGAGGATTTTTCGGGTTTCTTCAAAGCAGAATTCTTACATGAGAACTCGACATTGCTGTGTCGTTCATCAAAAAATATCGATTACTGCAGCCTGGCACTTAGTTAAATACAAAATTTAGGAGGCAGTGCTTATTAGAAGAAACAGAAGCTGCCATTACAGGTTTAGTAGAAAAATCAAGTTTTCCAGGCCTTGACGGAACGTATCCCCCAGCCATTTGTTAGACAAAATACACAGTCGTGCCTGGAACTTACAATATGCATTACATTGGTGACATGATACTGTATTTCACACATAGATAGTCAGACCTGATGTACCTAGAACTTACAATTTGCATTACTTTGGAGAAACGATACTGTCTCTTAAGCAGGTCGCACACCTGAAGCGCCTGTAAAAGTGTTTAAAAGCATGTGTAAAAGTGGATTAATGAAAAAAAGTCCTTAAACGTCTTGCATGGAAAAACATGATCAGTGCACTAATATTTTCATTACATAATTGCCAACCAAATGCCTATTTATATCTCTTCCGAATGTTTTTGACAGGAGGAGAATGAAGGCCCAGGCTCCCCCTCCACCAAGGCCGCCCCAGCCTGCCCCCCGCAGGATCTTCCGTAATGCGGTCCCTGACGGAGGAGGATCTTCGGGGGGAGACAGCAAGGAAAACATGCTTCGATCTAATGTGGATCTTCATATTAGTCTTCCCACAGGGTACCAGACCACCATCAATGTGGATGGCAGGTGTGTAAGCCCACCACACTGATATTAGCCTAAACATTTCATCATATTTAATACTGAATGCTAATCTAGCTTAGCTTGTGGTACTTTTGATTGAATATAGTTAAAGGTGCAGTAGGTGATCTGCCAAAATACTAACCGCTTAGCCTATTGTCTTTGGACTGCAGGGAGGGACTGTGATTCAAAGCCACACCCCCTGATATTGCGAGCGCGCGGACCGCGTCACAACAGCCGACAGACAACCCACTAGTTCATGTCATTCGCCAGTTAGTTAGTGCCAGCGCCGTGCAGGAATTACAATTACCTACTTTGCCACACTTGCATGCTATTTCAGAGCGAATATTCAGAGTAAAGTTAGCGGTAAACAGTATAGGAAGGCTATCATTGTTCAAAAATGACCCAATGTGAATATAAAAGCAACTTCAGCTCAATAAAGCAGGTTAGGCGGAATAGCGCTATTTACTGGTGTTTTGTTGTTAAACTAAATATAAATCTACATTATAGATGCTGTCCAAGACCCTTATGAAACTGAAAATAATCACATCAATCTTTCACTGGGAGATTTCAGTGGCTGAACAACACGTCTGTACATAGGAGTCATTCATAACAGAACACAATCTAACATAAGCTTAGTCTGACTAAAATAGTTTCAAAACAGAACATTACCTGTTTAACAGTATTACTTCAGCCATGGTCTCGTCCTTTCTCCAGGGTGCTAAAGTAACTCCAATACTGATTCAGGATTTTCAAAAGTTTCAATGCAGCATTTGATTTCTCCCGGTCCGTCTCGTGACCGCACGGCCGCTTTAAGAGCGAATTATACCCGTGCCTTGCTTTACAGTAATCGGCCCGAGCTCGTCTGTCCTTCGGCGCCTCCGGCTCCGACTCGGCATCTGCGAGCGGCCCACAGCTCGCTCGCGCGCATGCGTTTGTGATGCAGACGGGCACGCGCTAATGGCGGATCTGCTTGAACAGATACGCAGAAGTCGGAATCTACATTTGTTGACAGTCTGACCTGCCTATCGGAATTAAGGGAGATGACGGTCCGACTCTATTTAATTGGATGAACATTTTTTAGTTTTATGCTTTACCCTGAATATAAAACTACATATAAACACATTTAGATCATTTACTGTAATCATTACTATTGGACTGTGAAGAGACTTTCAACCAGCAAAACAAAAAATCTTTCTGAAGACAATCACCTACTGCACTTTTAAGACAGGAAACACACTGTCACATTATGCACAATAGCCTTTAGACAAAATACAGCCGGTCGAACGAATGTAACACAGAGGTCATGAGAGGATTTTATACTTGCTATTTTTCTACATTATTTTTTTATAAACATCGCACAGATAACAGATAACCACAGCTACTACAGATAACCGTCTCTAAAGCTCTAAAGAGATTGACTTAGTCATAAAACCAACTGTAAAATGTTCGCCTATGTGTCAGCTATTATGCACACATTTTAGATCAGCCAATCAAATCAAATGTAAATCACTGTTTCACTACCAAATGGGTTCACACACAACACATGCCGAACTTTGACATTGTACACAGTGACCTTAAGAAAAAGCTAGACAAAATACAGCTGGTGGATGGAGTGTAACACAGAGGTCATCAACTGCTTTTGTACTTTCAGTTCTTATTATACATTATGTCACACGCAAATAATATTTACTTTTAAATAATGGATACAAAAGGAAAAAAAAATAATGTAATTTTAAGAGATTGACCAACAGTCATAAAACCAACTGTAAAATGTCCATCTACACTCACCGACCACCTTTTTAGGTAAGTTTTACTAGTACCGTGTTGGACTGCCTTTTGCCTTCAGAACTGCCTTAATCCTTCATGGCATACAGTAGAGTAGGTACTGGAAATATTCATCAGAGATTTAGGTAAATATTGACATGATAACATCACGCAGTTGCTGCAGATTTGTCGGCTGCACATCCATGATGCGAATCTCTTGTTCCACCACATCCCAAATGTGCTCTATTGGATTGAGATCTGATGATTGTGGAGGCCATTTGAGTACTGTGAACTCATTGTCATGTTCAAAAAACTGATCTGAGATGATTCGCGCTTTATGACATGGTGCATTATCCTGCTGGTATTAGCCACCAGAAGATGGGTACACTGTGGTCATAAAGGGATGAACATAGTCAGCAACAATACTCAGGTAGGCTGCGGTGTTGACACGATGCTACATTGGTACTAATGAGCTCAAAGTGTGCCAAGAAAATATCCCCACACCATTACACCACCACCAGCAGCCTGAACTGTTGATACAAGGCAGAATGGATCCATGCTTACATGTTGTTGACGCTAAATTCTGACCCGACCATCTGAATGTTGCAGCAGAAATCAAAACTCATCATACCAGGCAACGTTTTTCCAATCTTCTATTGGTCAATCTTGGTGAACCTGTGCATATTTTTGCCTCAGTTTCCTGTTTTTAGCTGACAGGAGTGGCACCTAGTGTGGTCTTCTGCTGCTGTAGCTTATCCGCCTCAAGGTTCGACATGTTGTGCATTCAGAGATGCTCTTCTGCATACCTCGGTTGTAGCGAATGGCTATTTGAGTTACTGTTCCCTTTCTATCAGCTTGAACCAGTCTGGCCATTCTCCTCTGACCTCTGGCATCAACAAGGCATTTGCGCCCACAGAACTGCCGCTCACTGGATATTTTCTTTTTCTCACCATTCTCTGAAAACTTTAGAGATGGTTGTGTGTGAAAATTCCCGTAAATCAGCAGTTTCTGAAATACTAAGACCAGCTCGTCTGGCACCTGCAAATATGCCATGTTCAAAGTCACTTAAATCACCTTTCTTCCCCATTCTGATGCTTGGTTTGAACTGCAGCAGATTGTCTTGACCCTTTTCACATGCCTAAATGCATTAAGTTGCTGTCATGTGATTGGTTGATTAGAAATTTGCGTTAACGAGCAGTTGGACAGGTGTACCAAACACATTTTAAATCAATCTATCAAATCATACAAATCATAAATGACTATTTCACTACCAAATTGGTTCACACACAACATATGTCAGGATTTAAACCCATTTGTTTGTGTAAAAGATTTGAAATGTTTGAGTTTTTTTTAAGCTCTGATTGCAGAGATCATTTTGATAAATGTCAAAAATCTAATAATTCCATGAAAAATTTTCAATGATTCCATGATTTTAAAATAACAATGCAATATCTTATTTAAAAAAAAATACTATTTTATGTTGTTGTTGTTATTATTATTATTATTATTATTATTATTATTATGGGTTCCCTGGCTTCTTGAAAACACTTAAAGTACTTAAATTTCAGACATACGGATTGAAGGCCTGGAAGGAACTTAAAACAAACTTTGACTTTTTTCAGTACCACCAGTAATGCATTCAATAAATTTTCTTAAAGTTCTTTGAACACAACTGTTTAAAATGATCAAAGTTGTGGAAAATTACTCTGATATGTTTAATGTAAATATTAAGTGTAAGTCAAATGTTAAGTACAGTAGGTACTTTCATATGCTGGGCTATGAATTACACAGCTTGATTTAAAGTTAATGATGCTTTAAGTGTCTGAATATGCTGTTCATGAACACGTGGGAATCCTGATTAATAATAATAATTAAAATATATGTAATATATATCAATATTTTAATGATTGTATGTTGCTACATGAATGCTGAATACTCTTGTGTTTTGCTGCTAACACTAAAGTGAAAATTATACCACAAGACCATTAAATGAACCACAAATAATAATAATAATAATGTTTAAAAAAAGTAAATAAAATGTATTTATTTCACATGTTTAACGTAAATATTAAGTGTATCTGAAAGTGTAAGTACAGTAAGGACTTTCATGGCTCTACATATGATGGGATATAAATTGAAAATCTTGATTTAACCTAATGATGCTTTAAAAAGTTCTTAAAAGTCTCTGAACTTGCTCTTCATAAAAACATGGAAACCCTGATTAATAATAACAATAATAATTAAATTGACATATCATTCATTCATTTTCTTGTCGGCTTAGTCCCTTTATTAATCCAGGGTCGCCACAGCGGAATGAACCGCCAGCTTATCCAGCAAGTTTTTACGCAGCGGATGCCCTTCCAGCCGCAACCCAAACACACATTCACACACACACTCATACACTACGGACAATTTAGCCTTCCCAATTCACCTGTACCACATGTCTTTGGACTGTGGGGGAAACCGGAGCACCCGGAAGAAAACCCACGCGATCGCAGGGAGAACATGCAAACTCCACACAGAAATGCCAACTGAGCCGAGGTTCGAACCAGCAACCCAGCGACCATCTTGCTGTGAGGCGACAGCACTACCTACTGCGCCACTGACTCGCCTAAATTGACATTTAATATATAAAAATATTTAAATTATTGTATAATATATTTTACACAAAAAAAAAGCTTTATGAGTGTCTGTAGAGCAGTTTTTTTGCTTGGCGTGGCTTGGGTTTCATTGCTGACAATGAGTTGGTGAAGCCAAACATTGAAGACCAGCGTTCATGTAGCAATTTGCTGCTTTACGTAACACATGTAACCCAAGCTGACTTTCTCTCCATCGTCCTATCACAGGCCTGTCTGCGTCACATGATGTAATTACAAGTCTGAACCGTCAAGTAACTCTATCCTTCTCTGTCCTTACGTCTCCTCCGGTCTCTTCAGAAAAGCTCTGATGGATCTGCTGGTGGATCTGTGCAGTCAGTACCATCTGAATCCAGCGTATCACACTCTGGAGCTGTTGTCACCCGATGCTCAGCCCGTCAGCTTCAAGCCCAACGCCCTGCTGGGTGCCCTGGATGTCTCCTGCGCCCTGATCAAAGAACGAGTGCTGGAGGACAGGGTGATACGGAAACCTCCACCTAAAGTGCCAGAGGTGAGTGTCTGTAACCCAATGTTTAATAGATTTTTGACCTCGTGATAATGTTTCTTTTTAGAAGGTCTTTACATTTAGAGGCAGGCAGCAGCACCTGTTACTACACTACTATGGACATCACTACTGTTGAAAATGTTGTATATTTACTGTGGTTTTAAGGTTAGCTATGTTCTTAAATCATTTGTGTTAGCTATATCTAATGCTCTTATTGTATAAGCAACTGTTGTGCATTAGTTTTCAGCATTAACAAGATCTATAGTGACACATGAAATACTTTGTAATGGTTTAAAACAGTCTTGGTACCGATTTTTGCATAGCTTTAGTGCATGATGTCTTTTTCAGGCAAATACAATTATTAAAGCGAACATTTCGACCACATGACCATTAAATGAGCCAAAAAAGTTCTTAATAATGGTAAAAAAAATGCAAAAATATAGAAATTATTTGTTTTATATCTACTTTTTTCATGTCAGTAATTTTCTGCATTAACAAGATCTTAAGTGACACAGGAAATCCTTTGTAACTGTTTAAAACAGGTTTGGCACTGATTCTTGTATAGCTTTAGGGCATGATCTTCTTTTCAGGCAAATACTATTACTAAAGCAAATATTGTACCACAAGACCCTTAAATGAACCAATTAAAGTTATTAATAATGGTGAAAAATACAAAAATATAGAAACTATTTATTTCATGCCTACATTTTTTTTTTCATTGCAGTAATTTTCTGCATATCAAGATCTACAGTGACACAGGAAATACTTTGTAACTGTTTAAAACAGTCTTGGTATTGATTTTTGTGTCTTCAGTGTATGATCTCCTTTTCAGGCACATACTATTACTAAAGCGAATATTTGGACCACAAGACCATTAAACTAACCAAAATAACTTAATTATAATGGTGAAAAATACAAAAATATATAAATTATCTATTTTATGACTACATTTTTTCTTCATTGCAGTAATTTTCTGCATTAACAAGATCTACAGTAACACAGTAAATACTTGGTATCTTGGTACAGATTTTTGTATAGCTTTAGGGTGCTTTTACACCTGCCTTATTTAGTTCGGTTGAATCGCACTAAAGTTTTCCCTCTTGGTGCGATTCGTTTAAGCAGGTGTGAATGTAGCAATCGTACTCGAGTGTGCACCAAAAGCGGACCAAAAAAGCTTTCAGCTTGCTTTCAGCTGGTCTAATATCATCGTACCGAAACATTTTATAAATAATATTTCAAAACTCCTTTGTTGTTTATAGTTTTTAGTAAATATCTAAAACCTTTTTTTTTTTCAGACAGGCCTTTGTAAAATGAAAGTTTAATGGCTTGAAATGGTTTAATTTATTTGAATTGTATATACCAAAATTGTTTTAGCTTTTGTTTGTTTTATAATGGTTTTATGTCTTTCTGTTGTATTCATATGTGAATACAATTATGTATACATTATCTCCATAATAAATAAAGAAATCCAACGTCTGGAGGCATCGAGGGAGCTGAATTGAGCACTCTCACACAAATGCTGGCTTCTAAATACACATGACAACTAAGTCAATGGAAAAAAAGGTTGTTCCTTGCGCCACCAGGTGGCTATTGCGGTTTTTTTTAATGTAAAGACGGCCTTTACAGCTGCAGTAAAGCATGTGAGCGCGTGTAGCCATATCTGTACTAAGACATCCTTGAAGTAGTGGTCTCGGTACGCTTTCAAACAAACCCTGTTGACTAATCCACCTGCAGTAGGCCGATGCGCTGTGCATTGTGGGATGTGGAGGAAAAGCATTTGTTGACAGCACTTTACCAACAATTTTAAACAGAGAGAGAGAAGGAAAAACTTTACCTGATGGATCGTTGGTGATATTTCCGGAAGATGACCCTGTCAGTTTAGCTAAATTAATTCACGCCTCCTCTTGAAGTGACGTGCGATGCGCCTTCACCGTTTGCAATGCAATAAAACATTGTTTTCTAGCCGCAGCTGCGCTTCATTCTCGAAATGTATAGTTTGTCTAAAGTGATGTATACAAACTATATAGTATACTATATATAGTATATATAGATGACTATAGCATAGTCATCTATCCATATGCAAAAGCGACATTTTATGTCTGCTGGTTTGTTTAGTTGCCGGAGTTCCATTGACATTTCTTCAAACGTTGATTCTGAGCAATCTAAAAGCAGTTTAGGAAATATGTTCAATAACATCTGGCCGATGAGTGATGTAGATTTTGTCACATGACTGCATTTATGTTCTTTTCAACTGGTTCGGAACAAAGCGGTGTAAGAAGGACCCAAAGACGGCAGAAAAATGCCAAAAAAGTTATCAAATTAGTAAAAAATTTAAAAAGAAATTATTTATTTTATTTCTACACATATGTTTTTCATCAGAAACTCATATTTTTGTTTTTCCAAAGATATATAGCTGTATAAAATAATATATTCATAATCTCATTGATATACTGTATAAATGTTGTTCAACGGTGATGTCTTGTTCGGTTTGAATGCATCAGGAGAGCCGAGTGATCATAAAGAGGGTTCGAGCTAAGGTACAGTACAGTGAGTCATTTGTAGACTCCGATCTGAGTTTGTGTTCTCTCTCTTTCTCGAGTGTCTCTTTCTCCTCCCCCTCATGTGTGAATATTTGATGAGAGTCTTACCTTTAGTTACCATGCATTATTTCTTCCTCAGCCTGCCTCGCTGGCCTCTCTCTTACTCTCTCTCTCTCTCTCTTTCGTCCCTGACCTCTGGGAAGAAATAGAGGCTCTGACCTCTGATTCTTCAAGAACAACAGTACAATCTGCTTCAGGCAAATGAAAGCACACGTAGGTAACACTTTAGAATAAGGTTGTATTAGTTAATGTGAGTTACTAACATGAACAAAGAATGATCAATACAGTTATTACAGAATTTATTCATGTTAGCTGATGTTAGTTAATGAAAATACAGTTGTTCATCATTAGTTTATGTTAACTCATGGTGCATTAACTAATGTTAGCAAGGATGAATTTGGATTTCAATAATGCATTAGTAAATGTTAAACTATGATGAATAAATGTTGTTCATAATGAGTTAATGTTAGTAAATGCATTAATTAGCATTAAATAATGAAACCTTATTGTAAAGTTTGACCAATGCATATAATCAGAAATGAAGCTACAATTTATTTTTAAAGCGAGTGTATCGTGCTCACTTTGCCCAATCTTATATTAATCTGAAGTAACTAAAGAGTAGATCTTTTCTCTTTATGTTAGATTACATTTAAAGCTTAGTTAAAGCTTTCTTGTTCTCTCTGGAAAAAAAAATAAAAAATTGCACTTGAAGTCACTGAGACAAAATCTGCTGAGTCAAAAGTGTGCAAGCACAGCAGCTTTTACTTAGCGCTCGAATACTTCCTGTGATAAATATAACAGGGAAACAACTTTTTTTTTTTAAATCATTGCCCTTTGATGCATACTACAGCAGAGCGATGAGTCTAGGCTGAGTTCTTTTGCTAACGATCACATTGGTTGGGCTTAGAACGTTCAGTACATTATTGATCAGCTGCTAAATTCAAGTCTGCTATTCTGCAATGAATGGCTGGCACCAAGCCGGAGAACGATGAGTGTGTTGCCTGACAATAATCTAAACTTCTAAGTGTTTTTTTCTAATGCTTTCTGAAATGCATGCTAATGTCTGTGGAAGATGGCAATGACAATCATCTTTCATATACTTTGAAAATGTGTGTTATTCACAGATACATACTGTTTGTATAACTGGAATGTTTGCTCAATTTTTCAATTAAAAAGCAGCCACCAAGGCCCTTTTTACATGAATGCATTATAGTTTAAAAATGCATAACATTTGCTACGGTTAAGCCCTTCCATCCATACTACCCCAGACTTTTTGAGCCCTAAAAAAACGCTTTGGAAACGCTGAAGACGCTGTTTTCATTTTAAAATGCTGTTGCTCTATTTCAGTGTGAATGGGCGAAAATGGAGGCTGCTCCATTAAGAATGCTGCCTGATTAGGGCTTTCTCTCTATATAAAAACACAGAGTTCAGTCCTGCATTCTTTCCTTGTAAATTTTGAATTGAAAAACAAACTCCCGAGGACACGTTGGGTAAATCTTTAAAGGGGACAGTGTAGGCTACTTCATAGCATGGATCATATCACCCTGGCTATTTTGAAAACAAAATGAAAAAAACATGATACAAGGAACTGCCTATTTTCATTTTGATATTAGCAACTTAACAGCCACCAAAAATGTTGAGGCATCGTGTAGCCACATAATTTTATGACTGTCATCTTCACTGTTGGCATATTAACTGTGCGTACACACCGAAGGCGGTGAGAGCATCAAAGATCGCTATGGCCGCCCTGGCGACAAAGTTGTCTGCCTTCAGCTCCGGAGACGAGAGCGTCAAAATTAGCTACTTTGATCTCGTATTTAAAGGGGCCATTGCAGCATATCATATCAGTTACATTCTCGCTTAAAACATGCTTTCAAGTGTAAAAATGCACTTTTTATCAAATTCATATAACAATGGAAGATCAAGTTGCATGTGGTGTGGCTTTGCTTCACCTAATTATTAAATGTGTCCAAATGTCTGAAATATCCTAAAGCAGCAATGCTGTTTTGTATTGTAGCAAGAGATTCCCGCTTCTTTAAAGAAAAAAATATAAAACGTTAATGCACATCAGTAACTTGCCAGTAACTTTTTTATTGTATGTTCCTGTAAAAAAAAACATTGCAAATAATTGAAAATCCAGTGACCGCAATAATCAAACCCTTGGGAACAACTGTGGTCGAAACCAAAGTTCACAGTGACTGTGTTCTCTGGACTCCTCTCAAGCGGTGGACTTCTACATTCTGATTGCTTGCCGCTGAACTGCATCATAGCATATTACCATAAAGTTGAGTTGATTTCAACTCTCCTTGACGCCCACATTGGCGAAGACGTGCCGTGCTGTTTCTCACCGCTTATCGCCGCTGACTCTGATCGAAAATGAATGACTTCCGGCTACTCGCAGCTGAACCTACAGTTATAACAAAATGAAGCCTATAATGGCCATTATAAAAGTATAACCTACAATAAGTTTACACAGTATAGGAAATAAAGGCAAGCAATCAGTCAAATGTGCAGAATCAGTGTACATGGCTATATAAATGTATATATTGACTTATCTTTGTGCTCAGCCAAAAACATGAGAACAAGTAACAGATTCTAAATACCAAAGAGTCGTTGGATAAAGACAAGATGAATTATATATCACGTTAAACAACTTTAGTGAGATGAGATCCAGCGGTAGATCCTTGATGAACATTCCGATGTGTGCTGCTCCCGCCTGGGGAGGTGTGCTTAAAGCACACGCTGACTGTCTGGAGCTCAAATGTGCGTCAGAGTGTGTGTGTGGTCACCTAATGTGCATTTTCAGCAGTGTAGAGTGCACGGAGAGCTTTTCAGAAATGCTGTGGATCATTGTAAATCGAGCCCCAGTATGATGTAGTTTAGGAGATGTTGATAAAATTCAGCAGTTCTGCAGAGCGTAGGGCTGTGTGTGTGTTGTGTCATGTACCAGACAGGCGCCATGGAAATATAAAAGTGATGTGCTTCTTAATATCTCTCAAAGGGAACTTACATGTGGAAAGGTTTAAATGAACTATGGCTAAACAAGATCAGCTTTTTCTCACATCCAAAAGCACATTTCCTGGGGAAGTGCAAACAGAAGGACTTTCGCCCTTGGTTACGTAACCAAGAGCCACGGTCGAAAAATGTTTGCGAAACTACACTTTTTTAAAAGGCTTGATTCCATTTTTTATGTTGTCCCAACACATTTTGATTAGGTTAACTTAAGTTATTTATTTTTCTTTGGCTTAGTCCCTTTATTCATCAGGGGTCGCCACAGCAGAATGAACCGCCAACTTATCCAGCATATGTTTTACACAGTGGATGCCCTTCCATCTGCAACCCAGTACTGGGAATCATCCATACACACTCATTCACACACATACACTACGTGTTACGTTACGGATTAAAACGGTAACAAAAAGTTGCGGATCCAAGTGCAGATTTATTTACAGTGTGCATCAAACAGAAAAACAAGGTGTCCAAGTGTAAAGTAACAAATAAACAACAAAACAAGAAACATAAATCAGGAGCAGGGTTCAGGAATCACAAACTCGAAATACTAGACTTACTGGAATAGCGGACAAGAAAGACAAACGACGCAGTTACAAACAGAGGTGGAATGGTTGAATAAATAGTCCAGGAAATCAACGGTAAACAGACCGGATGTAATGCGCGTGGTATGTATGGACTTGTAGTTTTTGGGCGCTGTAGTTCACTCTCAGTGTCCGTTGAACTACAGCGCCCTCAGGTGGTCACTGACAGTCACGACACTACGAACACTTTAGTTTATTCAATTCACCTGGGTAGGGTTGCACCAGCTGAGTTCTTTTTAAAACTGGAACGTAAAGTCCCCACTAGGGGCATAGTAACTACTAGCTAGTTTGTAAGTAATTTTGTTCTCACTTTGGTTGCACCACATGTTCTTATACCCCATTCACATTGGCAGTCATCTTCGACGCTTCCCATTCACTTTGAATGGGTGAGGTCAGGAATTGCCGAACTGTATTGTGGATTCGTCTGCACCGCTTCAGCTCTGTTGCTCGTGGCAGAAGTTGGGAATTTCTCAACTTTTCAAGCGGCAACAAACGCCTCAGCCTATCAGATTGCTTTATGCAAATACACCAGCTCAGACAGTAGTCGATAGCAGACTAATTTCACTGGCTGATGCTGCTATGATAATCGTGTCAGCCCCAACTTCAGACACTCCCTCTGTCAAGCGTTGACGCTGAAGCCCTGTGTGAATCAGTCGTTAAGGCAAACAATAGTTAGTAGGTCGTAAGCTCTCTGTGAAGTCATGTGTAGTCGCATTAAATGGTGTAATATTCAATAAAAAAAGCATTTAAATGCTTTAAAATTCTGTAGCTAATGCATCTATATATAACTGGCCTATGGCCTATGAAAATTAAATGACAAATCACATTTTATAGCACATTAAATTACAGTGAGTCACTAAAAACAGACGACACACACACCTGCATCGCGAGCCATGAATGCATGCGAAATACACATGACGTTATCAAAACATTAAACTTGATTTTTTTTGGTATCCTACTCATGAAAGAAAAGAGCAGGGAGAAGAACTCAGTCATGAATTCTCGTTGTGATGGACACAATTAACACAAAACACTCCATGGAAGAAAATTAAACTTGTCTTTTACAAACCGAAACAAATACGAGATTTGGGAGGAAATTAAGGCTGTGAGTAGAGGTAGATCATTCTTCGTTATCATCGTGAGCTCTTCAGTGTAGACTAATCTCGCTGTCATCTCTCCTCTACCAGGGGAGGCTGGCATAAATATTTATTTGGAACGTAGTATTACATTTAAACTAAGTTCAGTGGTGCAACACAAAAATATTTAGTAATGTGTAAGTTGTAACGTAGTGTCGCTCTAAGTCACAACTAGGCTATGTTTGAACTTACGCACCGCTAGTGCTTTCGGCACCTGTACCACATGTCTTTGGACTGTGGGGGAAACCGGAGCACCCGGAGGAAACCTATGTCAAAATGGAGAAAACATGCAAACTCCACACTTCTTGCTGTGAGGCAACTGTGCTAACCACTGAGCCACCGTGTCACCCCATAAACTTAATTGGTTTTACAAATTTAAGTGGATTGAACATAAGACAATTACTAATGTCCCAAAAAATGTAACATTTAAGATGATTCAACTCATTTTAAATAAGTAGCTTGAACAAGCCACCAAAAAAAAAGCCTTTTTTGAGTGTAGTTTTAACCTGGAGGTAAGATTATGGTAAAAAGAAATACTGTGTGTTTCATCCAAATAATTTTTTTTTTAAACTTGACCCATACTTGAACATGAGAGTCCAGCATTGTAAACTACTCTGAATGCATGAATTAGCACAAAAGCATCCCTTTAAATCCCTCAGAATAGCAAACATAGGCCACTTGCTAGCTCAGAAGTATTTGACTGTTGTAGAAAAGGGTCAGGATGGGTCTCACTTATGGTTATTTACAGTGAGAGCAGGGTGTTAACAATGTTAAACCGTGTCAGCACACTAACCACTTTCTGAGAAGTTCATTCTGCAAGTAAATGCCAGTTAAAGTTCCACCAAATATAGGTTAAAAATAAGTTTGAACACCAAACATTAAAATCACTTTCATTTGTATTCATTATGAAGAATCTGAAGTTAAGCAATCCAGAGGCTAGGAATACAACAAAGTGTTACTTCCTAATGATGACACAGTAACATGAGAATTGCTGAAATGCACAAAAGCGCTCAATGCAGTACAGGCAAAAATGTAGTGCAAAGTAATCCAATAAGACTATTGGTTACTGTTAAATACATAGTTTACTTTTCATGAGACAGGAATATCCGACTGCAGCGGCTAACCATCTATTGTCACAAACACTCACCGGCCACTTTATTAGGTACACCTTACTAATGCCGGATTGAAACCTCTTTTGCTCTCTGAACTGCGTTAATCCTTCATGGCATAAATTCTACAAGGTACGGGAAATATTCCTTAGATATTTTAGTCCATATTGACATGATAGCATCAAGCAGTTGCTGCAGATTCTTTGGCTGCACATACATGATGTGAATCTCCCGTTCCACCACATCCCAAATGTGCTCTATTGGAATGAGCCATGGTGACTGTGGAGGCCATTTGAGTACAATGAACTCATTGTCATGGTTAAGGAACCAGTCTGAGATGATTTGCGCTTTATGACATGGTGCATTATTCTGCTGGATGTAGCCATCAGAAGATGGGTACACTATGGTCATAAAGGTATGGACATGGTCAGAAACAATACTCAGGTAGGCTGTGGCGTTGACACCATGCTAAATTGGCACTAAATGGGCCTAAAGTGTGGCAAGAAAATATCCGCCACACCATTACACCACCACCAGCCTGAACCGTTGTTACAAGGCAGGATGGATCCATGATTTCATGTTGTTGATGCCAAATACTGACCTTGCCATCTAAATGTTGCAGCAGAAATCAAAACCCATCAGAAAAGGCAACGTTTTTCCAATCTTCTATTGTCCAATTTTGGTGAGCCTCTGCGAATTGTAGCCTCAGTTTCCTGTTCTTAGCTGACAGGAGTGGCACCCAGTGTGGTCTTCTGCTGCTGTAGCCCATCTGCCTCAAGGTTGGACGTGTTGTGCGTTCAGAGATGCTCTTCTGCAAACCTCGGTTGTAACAAGTGATTATTTGAGTTACTGTTGTCTTTCTGTCAGCTCAAACCAGTCTGACCATTCTCCTCTGACCTCAGGCATCAACAAGGCATTTGCGCCCACAGAACTGCCACTCACTGGATATTTTCTCTTTTTTGGATCATTCTCTGTGAACCCTAAAGATGGTTATTTGTGAAAATCCCAGTAGATCATCAAATACTCAGACCAGCCCGTCTGGCATCAACAACCCTGCCATGTTCAAAGTCATTTAAATCTCCTTTCTTCCACATTCTGATGCTTGGTTTGAACTGCAGCAGATCATCTTGACCATGTTTACAAGCCTAAATGCATTGAGATGCTGCCATGTGATTGGCTGATTAGAAATTTGTGTTAATGGGCAGTTGTACCTAATGAAGTGGCCAGTGAATGTATGTCAGCTAGACATTCAGCAAATATTTCTTATCAGTATCCTTCAGTTGCACTTTAAAGCCACACAGTCATTCAGACAAGCCACCAAAAGCACTTGCTTATTTCAAAATATGCACACAGGTGATAAATACATTACTGTCTAATCAGCTTTTTACCTAATTTACACATGAGAACATGAATAACAGTTTAAATACTGCATGTTTTTATATCCATAGATGTCTGAGGAAGTATAAAACAGCAGAGTAAGCTTTTCTTCAAGCAGGATTACACTTTAACTCATATGTGACACAAAGCAAACTAAGTGTTACTGTTTTATGACACCTCAGTCATCTCTGTTGTATTTTTGATTGCATGATAAGGTTTAGAAACTGTCACAAGTTAAGTTTCTATAATGAAATTCAGGTATAGGCTTACTGTAGATAGTTTTGTTGCATGAGGGAAAAAATGGTATTTGCATGTGAGGGACTAAATTAGGTAATAAGATTTATTTGTTAAGTACCTCAAGTGTAATTCAGGTCTCAAGATTATTTTTTGTTCTAAGAAGTATATGTGGTTGGGGAAACTTCCTCTGCAGAACACTGCAAACTTGCATTTACGGTCTAAATTGCCCACTGCTCATGCGAAACTTCAGATATCTGTGTTGCATCTTATCTTACCTCGATCGTGCAAATGATAATAGCTACAAAGGGGTGAGATTGCTGTACATTTACAGGAAGAGAGCATTTTAATTAGGTACCATTTGGGTTCACACTTATTCTTTTTCCACTAAAATGCTTTTGTAAAGAGGTGAATCATAATTTAGTTCAGTTCAGCCTTGATAATCGACTACTTGAACAATTGTTTTAAACTTCATTATGTACACATAACCCATTTTTGCTACATGTCTCCTTAAAAGTCCAAAAATCTCAATGTGTAGGAATAGAAAAGCTAAGATCTGGTATAAATGATTCTGAAGCACACCTGAAATGCACTTCTGATTTTGGAGTTACAAATATGTATGTATATGTTCAAATATAATATATAAATATTATATACAATGGGGAAAAAATAAGGCCCAATCTCATGTCTACCCCTTAGCCCTTCCCCTTACCCCAATTGGTGTCCCAATTCTCTCTAGCTTGCAGGGGTAGGGCTAAAGGCTGATTTATACTTCTGCGTCAAGGGCATGCGTATGCTACGGTGCAGCCTACGCGTTGACGCATAACCCTACCCCATGGGCAACGCTTACGCGCACATCTCAAAAAATTTAACTACACACCACAACGACACGTAGCGCAAGCTCTGTGATTGGTAGCGCTGACTAATCTGGGCGGGACCGAAAGCTGCACGAGCCTGATTGAGCGATTGTTTACAAGTGTGGAGTCCCGTGAATGAGCTCCTGATGGAAAGTGTTGTTTTGTGTTTACCTCATGGTTAAAGTTGTTGCACATCTGCCGGTCAAAATTAGCGAGTTTGAGCCACTTGTACATTAAGGAAGCGTTCAGAAAAAACAAATCACCAGCGAAAAAACTCAAAACAGAGGAATATAAACACCTCACTGCCAGCTAGCGTTTTGAAAGTGTATTGCAGAACAACAGAAACAGCGCGCAGAAGTATAAATGCACAGCTACGCGCGTTGCATGCGCCGTGGGTCATGCCGATCACTTGACGCAAAAGATAAACCAGGCTTAAGAGGATGGGTTAGATAGTCCTTGAAACTGAGATTTTTCAGGACCACACTCAAAACCAAGGGGTACAAAACTTCCCAGAATACATCATCTACTACAGCAGCATAGCTGCACACAGAAGTAAGGAGATGCACAAATGAGTATTTTTGTCAATATTGTGAATTTTTACAACAGACAAGCATATGTTTTAATAGGTTCAAAACCGTGCTCGTGTTTTACTGTCATGCTTAAAAAAACGCTAAAATAAAAACTAAATTCCGCTGTTTATAATCTCCAATAATATCTGCTGTATAATCGTCCCACAACATACCTTCACATCTGACACTCAATGACACTCGAATACCCTGTCAGAAAAGTCTAGTGGCTGGAATTGACCTTTTTACATTAGCTAAGTTTCCATCCAAAAATGCGAATAAACTTTATGCGCAAAACTGCATTATCGCATAAAAGTTGTGCGAATGAAGCATTGTTTCCATCCAACGAGTCAAAGCGAACAAAATCGTCACTTCCTGATTAACTGGCGCCAAATATCAACAGTAAAAACTGCGTTTGCTGCAGTAGGAGAAGCTGCATCAATCTTTTCTAAATGAATGCGCCTCAGAAGACAAACCTGACAAGCAGTGAGCGCGCAGTGGCGTTTGAAGGTGTCAGACACAGAGCCCAGGCGCTCTTGATTCTGGAGGTAATTAATAATATAATAACATTAATACTGAAATGGTAAGGCGTTTTATAATGACCAAAACAACATTTCAGATGCATCACATGATCTCTTTTAACAAAATCACATGACCTTTTTTAATGCACATGCTGGAGTTTGTGCGGTAAAAGTGTTTCCATCGCAGTTTATGCGCATCTTTTCTTATCGAATAAAAAGTTTATCCTACTCAGTTAGGCGCATACGTTTTTTATGCGCATTTTCAAAATGGATGGATGGAAACATAGCTAGTGTCTGGTGACGTTAATGTTGTTTTAGTGTGTTTACATGGCAAATATGGCCGCAGTGTAAATCCACAGTACAGTAATGATCTTAATGCCACATTATATTGTTATGATAACCTGATATATGCCTTCAGTGATTTCCTGAAGATAAACACCAAAAAATAACACAACTGGAATAACTACAGCAGTCGCGTTCATCGATCTCATATGAAGTACTGTACGAGCTCGCAATGACATATGATGATGTGTGCAGGTGCTCTAGTGATGTCTCATCTCTTAGGGTTAAATTTTGAAGCCCTTCCTCTTCACACTCCATTTGAAGGGCCAATGGGAAGGGGTAGGGATACAAAAAATAGTATTCACATTGACATATGTAGGTGTTAAACACGTCACCATTTTTCTCAGAAAACATATATCTAAAGGTGCCGTTGACTTGAAATTTTCACCAGATGTTGATAACAAACAAATACATATAAACAAATCTAATTAGTTTACAAATGAACTTATGTGTAATAAAATGAAGTGACACAGGAAAAAAAGTGTTGAACAAATGAAGAAAGGGAGGTGCAGAAAGGCAGTGAAAGCCCAGACAGCAGCTGAAATCTCAGTAGTTATTCAGCAACCCTCTGCCCTTTATCGGTGTAGGGGTGTCCACACTCGTTACTGGAGGGCCAGTGTCCTGGAGAGTTTAGCTCCAACCCTAATCAAACACACCTGAACAAGCTAATCAAGCTCTTACTAGGTATACAAGAAACTTGCAGGCAGGTGTGTTGAAGCAAGTTGGAGCTAAATTCAGCTGGACACTGGCCCTCCAGGACCGACTTTGGACAGCCCTGGTGTAAATGATTAGCTGCTACAGTCAAACATCTACATTAGCAAGATGATGAAGATGAAACCAGGGTGGACAATGATCCAAAACACAGCCAAGCTCTCAAATGCTTTCGGAAAAAAGAAAATCAAGCTGTAGAATGGCCCAGCCAATCACCTCACTCAAATTCAATAGAAAATACAAAATAAAGATTAGATTTGATAGATGAGACCCACAGAACCATCAAGGAAGTATGTGAAAAACTCACACCTGGGCAATGCATGTGACTTCATTCTCCACATGAGAGCTGCCATATGAATGTGTTTGTGTGTATATACAGTTGAAGTCAGAATTATTAGCCCCCCTTTGATTTATTTTTTATTTTTTAAATATTTCCCTAATGATGTTTAACAGAGCAAGGAAATTTTCACTGTGTGTCTGATAATATTTTTTCTTCTAGAGAAAGTCTTATTTGTTTTATTCTGGCTAGAATAAAAGCAGTTTTAAATTTTTTTATGAACCATTTTAAGGTCAAAATTATTAGGCTCTTTAAACAATTTTTTTTTTTTTGTCTACAGAACAAACCATCGTTATACAATAATTACCCTATATCCCTATCCTATCTAGTTAACCTAATTAACCTAGTCAAACCTTTAAATGCCACTTTAAGCTGTACAGAAGTGTCTTGAAAAATATCTAGTAAAACTGTCTACATGTCAACATGGAAAATATAAAATAAATCAGTTATTAAAAATGATCATGTTTAGAAATGTGTTGAAAAATAATTCTCCGCTAAACAGAAATTGGGGGAAAAATAAACAGGAGGGCTAATAATTCAGGGGGGCTAATAATTCTGACTTCAACTGTTTATGTACGTGTGTATATTTCTGTCTCTCCACACACACACACACACACACACACACACACACACACACACACACACACACACACACACACACACACACACGCACACACACACACAAACACAAACACAAACACATACACACATAATTGCAGTATTTGCAAAGTATAAATATATTTGCAATATATGTGAAGTCCAATTTTGAATTTGTAGCACATTTATATGTAATTAGCATATATTGTCATAAAACAGATTTTAATGTTGGACAGATTTTTTTAAGTCATCTAACCCTTAAATAGCATTCATGTTTAATCAATGTTAGGATGTTCTCTAGAAGTATATAATGAACTTTAAAAATGTAGTGTCTAGAATAGATTTAGTCAACTAATATCTTAGGAAATTTAGTCAACTAAACCTAGACTAAAACTACAATGATTCCAAAGTATGTCTAAAACTAAACACCATTTTAGTCAAAATACTGAAACTAGTTGCAAATTTGCTGTCGAAATGAACACTGATCTTTACATTAATTTCTTATGTGGAAAACAAACATTTTTAGGATGCCAGGTAAGACATTTAATAGAGCTAAGATTTGCAAAACAATGAGCATATGGGAGCAGCATTTTAAATAAACTGTTGAATGAATGAATTTCAATGTCTCACTTTTTTACACTTCTTTCTCTCATCACAGAAAACCGTGCGATTGGTAGTAAACTATCACCGCAGCCAGAAGGCCGTGGTTCGAGTAAATCCATTAGCGCCCCTGCAGACCCTGGTGCCTGTGATCTGTCAGAAGTGTGAGTTTGATCCAGCCCATGTCCTGCTCTTCAAAGACAATATCAACCACCAACAACTGGACTTGGACAAGTCTCTGAGCGATCTGGGTATCAGGGAGCTCTATGTCCTGGATCAGACATTAGGTATGGGATTCACAATGTTACATTAAGTACAGCTCTACATTTAAAGGTGCAGTATGTAAGGTTGAGGTTCAATAATCCTAGTATAATTAAACTGGATATTGCAGTCCATATTCCCAATGTTGGATAGGATTTTTTTCACCTATGTTCTTGAATGAGGCCGGTTTACACTAATGCGTTTTAGTTTGAAAACGCAAAAGTTTTGCTACGGTTACGCCATCCATCCACACTACGCCAGAGTTTTCGAGCGCCGAAAACGGAGCATTTTGAAAACGCTGGAAAGGCTGTTTTCATTCTAAAACGCTGCTGCTCCGTTTCAGTGTGGATGAGGGAAAACAGAGACATCTGAAAACGGAGGCGGGGCTGCTGAGATTCGCTACCTGATTGCCTGTTTGCACTATTGTCTGTTTTAGGCGCCATTGTGCAGTTATTTATTTGTTACGTTTTGTAACAACTCAACCTCGTCGTCTGTCCACAAAAATACCTCTCTTGCTTTCTATGCCATCGCGTTCATTGTTTCACCGGTGTTTGTTGACCAACAATAACCAAATGCCGAGTGAGTCACACGCTTCCTGTTTATACTAGAACGTGCATGCCCAGAGTGCGCGAATGGTCACGTGATATACGTTTTTGGTGGTGTAGTGTGGACGGAGATATGTTCAGAAACGCTAGTGTGGACGCGGATCGTTTTTTATCTAAAACGCACGAGTGTAAACGAGGCCTGAGTCCTTCAACTAATGAAAGCTTTCTGAGGTGTTTTGATGGAAGACACACAGAAAAAAAAAGATTCATTGATTTACTAACATTTTTTAAAGTAACTGGTTGCAAACAATTTATAAGGGCTGAATATCAAATAACTAAGTTGAACATTACTAGATTTCGGGGGACGTGGTGGCGCAGCGAGTATCGCTGTTGCTTCACAGCAAGAAGGTCGCTGGTTTGAGTCTCGACTGGGTCAGTTGTTTTCGTGGGTTTCCTCCAGGTGCTCCAGTTTTCCCCACAAGTCCAAAGACATGTGGTACAGGTGAATTGGGTCAGCTAAAATTGACCATAGTGTATGAGTGTGTATGGATGTTTCCCAGTGATGGGTTGCAGCTGGAAGTGCATCCGCTGTGTAAAACATGCTGGATAAGTTGGGAGTTTATACAGCTGTGGCGACCCCTGATGAATAAAAGGACAAAGCCGAAAAGAAAATGAATGAATGAATGAGTAAATGTGATTTTAAATGACTGTATTATAGAAAATATAAAAAAAACATAATTGTTTTATATGAAAAGAGGTCAAATAAAGCCAAACAAACATTTAAACATTAACAATTTATTTCATTTTGAATCTTCACAGTACTATTATTCATTTTTGGCATGTGTGACAGTAAAAGTGCAACGTCAAGTCAACTATCCATATATTCATTTCCTTTTTACAATGCCAGATAATTAGATAGATTTTCTTTCACCTAGTATTAAGGCTGAAACTAAGTTCAAGAGCAACTGATTGTTTCAGAATTATCTGAATAATGTTATTAAAGTCTCTTATGCACTTTAATGCTGTACTTATTTGATTAAAATTCTCAAAAAAGCTGTCATTTTCAAAATATACTATAAAATACTCTAATTTAAAATAATAATGGTATTTTAGAAAATGTAGTTTATTTCTCTGGTGGCAAAGATTACATTTCAGCTACAATTACACTGCTCTTAAATGCCTTAGAAATCTCTTCTTGTTGAGAGAAGCATCCACTTTCCGTATCTGAGTTGAGGAAGTGTCAGTGCTATTGGTACATTACTTAAAAAGCACAAATGTCACAGCCTTTGACATTTAGCTATTCTTTACTGTCTGGTAGTCAAATGAGAAGACAAAAATAGAACTTCTTTCTATTCTCTCTTATTTATCTTCAAAATGTTTATTTTTTTGTTGTTGCTGTTGTTTTTTGGTTTGGTTGTTTCCAGTTCTCCAGCCTAAAATGGCTTCGACACCTGCCTTGAACTACTCAGGTACTGATGCCGTGTACGCAACTTTGGCTAAACAGTTGTTGTGGTGGCTTAACCCTACATCTTGAACTGTTTTGAATGTGCTGAGAGTCTGCTTCCTGTCATAGAACATGCTTGAGCTCTTATGATTAACATTAACCAGGTCACTAGACAAAAAGTAAGACATGCATATGCTTCAATATTCATCTCTTACGCTTAGTTTTATTGTGGTGCTTACATTCTTTATGGTGCATTTGTTTAGTATTTAGAAACCTGTCCTGCTTATTCTTTGTTTAAGTTTTTATTTTTATAAGCTGCTTTAATGTTTTTGTTTACATCTGAATGTGATGGCATAGTAGAGGCTTGCAGAAGTGTAGCGCCATCTAATGTCAGACTTCTGTACTGCTTCGTGTTTATTGCACTTACTCTGAGTCTAAAGGATTTCAAAACCCCTGTTTTTTATATTAACAGTATATTTAAGATAATATATATATATATATATATATATATATATATATATATATATATATATATATATATATATATATATATATATATATATATATATATATATATATATATATATATATATATATATGCAGTTGAAGTCAGAATTATTAGACCCCTTCGATTTACTTTCTTCTTTTTTAAATATGATGTTAAACAGAGCAAGGGAATGTTCACAGTATGTCTGGTAATATTTTTTCTTCTGGAAAAAGTCTTATTTGTTTTATTTCGGCTAGAATAAAAGCAGTTTTAATTTTTTCAACACCATTTTAGGGACAAAATTATTAGCCCTTTTAAGCTATTTTTTTCTCGATAGTCTACAGAACAAACCTTCATTATACAATAACTTGCCTAATTACTCTAACTCGCCTAGTTAACCTAATTAACCTAGTTAAGTCTTTAAATGTCACTTTAAGCTGTATAGAAGTGTCTTGAAAATTATCTTGTCAAATGATATTTACTGTCATCATGGCAAAGAAAATAAATCCATTATTAGAAATGAGTTATTAAAAGTATTATGTTTAGAAATGTGTTGAAGAAATCTGCTCTCCATTAAATAGAAATAGGGGAAAAAATAAACAAGCGGTCTCAAAATTCAGAGGGGCTAATAATTCTGACTTCAACTATATATATATATATATATATATATATATATATATATATATATATATATATGTATACTTGTTGAAAAGGATTTAGATGTCTGTCTCTCAACATAAGCTATGCTCAGACTGGGGGCAGATCAGATTATCTTGCTGAACATGAAGACTGTTATGCGATTTTGTTCAATTCTGTAGTCACCTATGAAACTATAGTCAATGGTCCTGATTAGGGCTGCACGATATTGAAAAAATCAGACATTGCGGTGTTCAGTTTTTCTGCTGTATGTCTTGCAATATGAATATAATTATTTCACCAGATGACTTGAATAGCTCATTTTGGAAAGATCTTATA
Source organism: Danio rerio (assembly GCF_052040795.2). Taxonomy (NCBI): domain Eukaryota; kingdom Metazoa; phylum Chordata; class Actinopteri; order Cypriniformes; family Danionidae; genus Danio; species Danio rerio. The sequence goes on along the minus strand of NC_141036.1, from coordinate 8,919,972 downwards.
GTTTTATATTGATTGAGAGGATTTGGTAGGCCAGATAATCTGCATAAATGTTATTTTATTTTTTGGTTAGATCAACCGTATTCTAGTATAAGTTAAATAATCAATTGTAAGCAAATAAAACTGCCTATTCTTCACTGTATAAAAGTAAAATGAGAACAATTTCATTGGTATAATTTCTTGTACACAAATTATTTAAAGGTCTTACAATCAAATCAAACAAGCTCTCTTTGGACTCTATTTTAAGGATCTATTGGTGCAAAGTCTAAAGCGCTTGGCTCAAAAAGCATTAAGAGCATGTTCGAAACCATGTTTGCTATTTTATGGGTGGAAAAGTTAGCTCTGCACCCTGGCGCATGGTCTAACAGAGTTGTGCTTATTCTCTTAATGGGTTATGTTTTGATCATAACGTGCATTACACCAATCAGAGTCACCTACTACATTCCCTTTATGAGTCAGTTGTGTCATGCCATGGCACATTTGCTATTTACATGGCGGACTTTGTAAGGGGAAAAACAGACCATCTGCAGTGCGAGGATAAAGAACGAGTCTCCTCCATTCGGCTTCTTTACTTCTTCTATACTTTAATTTTACTCTTTACTTTACTCTTTTACTTTTGTGGAGTAAGGAAACATCCGTATTTAACTTCGTAATTTTGTTTGTTAATCGCAAAGATTTGTTTTAAAACAAATTTCTACATTCAGTTCTAATTTCCAGCAAAACAAGTGTGGTAAAAGTGTTATAAGAGGTGGTATAAGAGTTATATCCAAACACACTTTTTATTGCCCCATATGATAATGCATACGTCTCCAAAACCTGACAGGTGGACACCTTGCACCTTGTTGCACCAGGTGTAGGATAGGGCCCTAGCACTGTGAACTCCATGCAAGCCGAAACCATCATGTACACTTAACATGTACTTTGAATAATGTTAATGAGGTTTAATATTAAATAATTTGTTTATAAACCTGTCAATTTCATTAAGAGTGCAGTTCACTATTTTGCTCTTCTGAGTGGCTGATTTTTAAAGTTTTTTTTGTCATGTTGCTTTATGTACAGACAGCCAAATTGCTTGCTGCTTGAATCTTGTCACGTTGTGTGTTGTTAGACTACAGTAGTTGCTGTATTTCTACATGTTTGTCTTAGATGCTGAACAAATCTGTTTTCTTTTACAGCTGAATCTCTCCGCTCCAACAGTCTGAGTGGATCCGAGAAAAAGGGTCTGCTGGGCTTCCTCAAGTTTAATCGCAGGAAATCAAAGGTAGAACACAGGTTTTTGTGTGCATGAAATTACAGAAGTGTTACACGTTCATAATATTGTCTGTTTCAATTTTGACAATGCTGTATGCTTCAATGCTGCATGACAAGAAGCTCATATTTTGACATGAAGGCAACAACTCATGGACATGCTTGAAGAAACTAATGCATTTGAAAAGTGTGATGAATATAAAACTTTTGATTGCTATTGCAATGGTTAAGCATTGCAAAGTTTTCATGGATCTTATGAGTGTACCTCCCATGCTAGTGTTACGTTCCCATTTCAGAGCGAAGATCAGTCCTCTGAGAACATGGAGAGTGTTGATGATGATAGTGTTGTTGACAATGCAGACACTAACAGTAATGTAAGTACTAACCCATACTGTAAACTCCGCTGTCCCTGATTAACACACTCTTGTCTCTTTATCTGTCACAGTTTTCAGTCTTTAAAGTCCGTGTGAAAATCTACAATGTTTATTATTGTGCTAGTGTAACGGAGGCCAGCCAGTAGGTGCTGTGCAGGTAAACTTCACTCATCTGACCTCTAAAGATGCTCTAGCGACTACGCTAGAGGCCATGGTCTTTAGCCTCCTTGTTAGAGCAACCAACTCCCATGCGGAAGGTTGCCAATTCAATACCAGCTCGGAGCGGGTTGGGTGGCGTAGGACCGGCGGGGTTATATTAGCGCACAATGTTATTCTTTAGGTGAACCATTAATCCATTAAGTTAATCCACTAAAAATTATGCTTGTTTTGGTAATTTTCAATCAAAGTCTGTGCATGTGTTTGGATAATGTTTCTGATGATGTCAGTTTGACAGCTTCAGCCACAATATTCTTAACCAAACCCACAGTGACACCCCCAGAAAATTTTCTTAGGGGTGGCCAGAAGAGGCCACATCAAATCTTGGGATGGCACACACACACACACACACACAAAAAAAATTCAGTGTAATGTTTTATTTTTGTTTCAGGTAAATGATTTAATTTGCTTTTAATTCATTTAATGAATTACTCTTACAATATTGCAATTTATTCATCGAAATAATTCAGCAAGTACATGTGCAAACCAAATAAAGATCAATATTTAGTTTAAAAACACTTCTAATATATATATACATAACTTTTCATTTATTTTTCACATACTTTTATTTAACAGCATACAGTGTATGCCATGTCTAAAATTAATGAAGATTAATAAATTAATTAATACAACAAACAAATGAACAAATGAACAAAAGGCATTACTATATATAGACCTTTTTCATGGCTGCTGCATGGAGGGTGCCATAGCGACCAGCGTCTTCCGGTAGAATGCTAAAAACTTCCGTTTACAGCGTATACAACTGGTAATTTGCGCTCCGAAAATGGGTTTTAATAACGTTTTTAATGGATAACAGAGTGTTTTTGTGACACACAACTTAGAAATCTGTCTGTTAAAGCCGTTATAATCTGTCACATGTGGTTCAAGCGCGTCAGAAATACAAGAAAAACGTTCTCCTAGTTCACGTGTCTGCCATCAGAAATACAGTGTGTTTGTGCGTTCCCGGCCTGTCAGCTGTTAGCTCAGCGGCTCTTTAACACACACACACACACACACACATAGAGAGAGAGAGCAAACCAGAGTACTGGCATGAAACTTAACAGGTATGAAAATTGTGCAATTTACAAAAATGACCAATAAAAGTCTGTTATTGATCCTCTGCTGGCTGATTTGCTGTTCATTCTAATCGCGAGCCGTTTGTGTTTTATTTCGTGTGTTGTTTTTACCACGGTTTGTGTTTTTCTGTCATTTCGAAATGACAGTAGCCTATATTTTCACTTTGTCACCGTTTTTAAATCAGTGTCAGTGGCACAATACAAGCTACGTGTGTGTGTCAAATATTTTGGTGAATTACATTTGTTTGGGCTAGTTATATATTTGAAATAAAGAGAAAATGTTGACTTTAGCGATGACGAGGCTTCATTTAAACCGCAGAAGATGCTGTCTGACAATGAGGGGAAAATGCTGTCTGACAATGAGGGGAAAATGCCTCAAAGCAGCTATTTTCCATCCTATTAGATCGCATTTCTTTAAATGATCAGTCCAGGAGATGGTGCTGATGGACAACAGTATTAGTTCAAAGAGGATAAAAGCAGGTAAAATAGATTAAAACTATCGTTTCAAAGCTGTCCAAATGTGACTGTTTACACGCATCAGCTGCCAATTGGAAGTTCTTCGCATTCTCCTTGCGCATACCCGCAAAGCATAATGGGTAATTTTGCGTTCCAAGAAAAAGGTCCATACACACACTCACTATACAGACTCTAATCCATATTGGTTTTATAGTCACAATATTTTTAATACAGCTTCTTCTATTAATGTACCTTAAGGTAAATATACAATTGCTCTTTGCTGTCTATTGAAGGTGTGTGCATACTGTAAACAGGGGGGTTGGGGGAGTTGCACTGAATCCGCTACGTAAGTGGCACCAACCAATCCACTATAATTTAGTGCCTGCTATTTATTTATTTATTATTGAGAATTTACGTAAGTACATTTAAATTAATGATATCAACAGTGAAATCATATTAGGGTGGCCAGAGTTTATACAGTGGTGGCAGTTGCCACCCCTTGGGGGCGCCCCTGCACACCCATTGAACCGTTAATTTGCCAAAAGGGAAAGATGGGAAAGAAAGAAAGCCCCACCCACTACTCAATGTTTGAATTCAGTTGAAAGTACATCAACATACTGAAATAAAAGTCTCAGCAACTTTCAAGTCACACGGACTTTAACAGAATTCTGCTATCTCTTGGTTAATTCTACCTTATTGGTGGTGTTTTCTACTTTTAACTCTTGTTTTAATAGCCTCATATTCTTTTTTTCTTTTCGTTTGTCTCTTGATTATTTTTTTTTTCTTTAATGTGTTTAATAATAAATTAATTAAATATTTAATAGATTTTATTATAATGAATCTAACAACATTTAACAGAATTATGTGTATTTTGTTGTTGTATATTTTCAAAAGGCCACAGACTAGCAGTAACATTTAAGTACAATAATAATACATACGGTGGCTCAGTGGTTTGCACTGTTGCCTCACAGCAAGAAGGTTGCTGGTTTGAGCCCTGGCTGGGTAAGTTGGCATTTCTTTGTGGAGTCTGCATGTTCTCCCCGTGTTGGCGTGGGTTTCCTCTGGGTTCTCTGGTTTCCCCCACAGTCCAAAGAGACATGCGCTATAGGTAAATTGATCAAACTAAATTGGCCATAGTGTATGAGTGTGTGTGAATGAGTGTGTATGGATGTTTCCCAGTACTGGGTTGCAGCTGGAAGGGCATCCGCTGTGTACAACATATGGTGGATAAGTAGGTGGTTCATTCTGCTGTGGCGACCCCTGATGATAAAGGGACTAAACCAAAGGAAAATTAATGAATAATAGTAATAGTAATAATAATAATAATAGTAATAATAATATTCACAAAATCTTTTGCTAAACCTATTGGTGGGTATGTGTGGTATCTAGCTATTTATTTAATTGACACAAGTAACGATAATAAAAGTGTGTTCCAGATATGAAGGTTTTTGTTTTATTTATCACCACAAGGTGTCAGTAATCACTTGGATCATTGACCCAGATTGCACAGTTTGACTTTGTATTAACATGTTCATAGTTTTTATACTGTGTTGATGAATGATTTTGTGAGGGGATCAGTTGTATCTGAGCTAAACCTTTTTCAAATGTCTCTGCTAGACTGGTATTATCTTACTTTTTGGAAGACACTTTTAATACTGGGGTTAAAAAAGTAGTGCTTAAGGGTCCATAAAAATGTCTGGGAAAAGAATAACAGGGTAAAAATAATTAATAGATTATTTTTTAAAAACAAATACGATAATTAAGATTATTAAGATAAAGAATCAAATGATAGAATAAACAAAAACAAAACAAAAACAATCAAACACGGATACAAATGAGTCTAAAATATTCAGATAATGCTTCATTCATTCATTCATTCTCCTTCCTTCCGCTTGGTCACTTGTTTATCAGAGGTCGCCACATCGAAATGAACCGCCAACTATTCCAGCATATGTTTTATGCAGTGGATGCCCTTCCAGCCACAGTCCAGTACTGGGAAACACCCATACACTCTCACATTTACATACACACACACTCGGCCAGTTTAGATCATCCAATTCACCTGTACCGCATGGTTTTGGACTGTGGGGAAATTGGAGAACCCGGAGAAAACCCACGCCAACATAGGAAAAACATGCTAGCTCCACACAAAAATGCCAACTGGCTCAGCTGGGACTCGAACCAGTGACTTTGTTGTTGTGAGGCGAGAGTGCTAATCACTGAGCCACCGTGCCACTCAATAACAATAATAATGTTGTATAATATAATTCACACAAACATGTTTAATAAAATTCAGATTAATAAATTGTAATAGATAATAAATAATAATTAAATAACTCAAATTATTTTACATGGATAATAAATAAAATGATACAAATTAGATTAAAATGAAAAAACAAACAAACGTGATTTAGATTCGATGTAAATGAAATGACGTGAAAATGTTAAACTATGTGTATATATATACATTATTATATATATACATTATTATTATTATTTTTATTATTTTTATTTATTTTTTTATTTTATTATTAGCCCCCCTGTTTATTTTTTCCCAATTTATGTTTAATGGAGAGAAGATTTTTCAACTTCTAAACATAATAGTTTTAATAACTCTTGTATTAACTGGTTTATTTTGTCTTTGCCACGATGACATTCAATAATATTTTACTAGATATTTTTCAAGAGACTTCTATACAGCGTGTATAGTGACATTTAAGGCTGAACTGGGGGCTAATAATTTTTTCCTTAAAATGGTGTTTAAAAAAAATTAAAACTGCTTTTATTCTAGCCGAAATAAAATACCTAAGACTTTCTGTAGAAGAAAAAATATTATCAGACATACTGTGAAAATTTCCTTGCTCTGTTAAACATCATTTGGGATATATTTAAAAACAAATAATGTGTGTATTTTAATGTGTGTAAGAAGAAATATTACTTTAATAATAGTTATTTATAGTGTAATGTGTTGTAAGTTTATGATTGGCTAGGTATACTTACACACACTACATTTTTCTTATTTTATAATCTCTAAACTACATTGCTGCTTCATACATCCACTTCCTCTCTGAAAACCACAATGAGTTCTTAATGACACTTGGGCACATGTGCTTAACAGCTCGGATGTCCATAATTCGTCAACAATGTGCCTTTTTTGTGACCAATCACCCTGCCAAATATCCGTTTTTACAGCGAGCTGTTTCCAAATCTCAGTGCCTTCTGCCTGTAATTACCCAAGCTCAGGTGCATGCTATTTACATTATCATCACAGACAGAGCCAAGGCCCATTTTCAACACGTCGCAGTAACTGATTTCTGATTATATAACACACTAATAGCCATTCCCACTTTGAACATTCCGTTCTAAGGGCAGAGAGGGGTGAGGGAAAAAATGAAAGAGAGAGAGAGAGAGAGTGCTGAACTATTGCAAGGAGGTTGAGTAGTCTAATGAAATCAGTCATGATAGCGACCATGATATGAGGCCTGTGATTATTTTGTCTCTCTGCTCTTTCCAGATGTTACTGTTTGTTTGTGTAGGTGTGTGTGTTTATGTGTCTAGTTTAGATCATATGTCTGTGACTATCACAGTCTCATTCACTGTCAGTGAAGTCTCTTTTTTTATCATAAAGAGATGTGCCAGTGTCCATTTTAAATCTCTCTGTTTGATTGTACAGTAAGTGTATATCTGTTCTTTAAGAAGGTATTGAAATTACCTTTAGGATTACTGCATATACCCTGAAGGCGTACCAAGACCGCTTCTTCAAGCAGGTCTTAGTACACTTGTTTGATCCACTTTTGGTGCATACTCAAGTGCAATTCCTGCGATCACACCTGACCAAACGGACTACAACAATCTGGAAAATGAACTTTAGTGCAGTTCAAACATACTAAATGATGCAGCTGTAAAAGCAGATCTCAGAAAGTTTAGGTTTTTAGTAGTATCATTGATTGAAAATTTACTCATGCAGATTAGGAATTAATACTTTTTTTTTCAATTCATCTTTATTACTATAGTGCTTTTACAATGTAGATTGTGTCAAAGCAGCTTCACATAAAAGATTATAGTAAATTGAAACAGGGTCGGTTCAGTTTTCAGAGTTTAAGTTCAGTTTATTTCCCTTCATTGTGGTTTAATACTCACTGCTGAGAGTCCAAACACTGAAAACCAAATCCATCGCTGCGCAGTTCTACAAGTCCCAAACCATGCAAACCAGTGGCGACAGCGGCGAGGAAAAAATCTTCACCAATTGGCCAAAGTAAAGGATAAAAAACCTTGAGAGAAACCTGGCTTAGTTGGGCACAACCATTTCTCCTATGGCCAAACGTCTTGTGCAGAGCTGCAGTCTAAGCGCCGGAGGCTGGAGAACGCTGGACGTCAGCGAAGACTCATCTATCCCTGTAGTCTTACAGGAATCAGACTCATGCTCTCTACTCCTTCATGACCACCACAGCAGCTGCTTATGATACGGCCTGGTCTGGAATTGCGGAAACCTTGGGATCAGCTCTTTACAGGTCTTGGATCACATCAGTGGCACTGCATAGTCTCTGGAAGCCTCAGGATGAGTATCCCCAGGTGGAAATAGAGAGTAAAGAGAATAATTAGCGTAGCTGCTGTTCAAGTGTATACTGTATGATGCAAAAACCTGTGTTGAGCACATTCATGTATCACACCGCTATGTGATGCATTGATTGTATGCTTTACCAAAAATATAGGTCTTTAATTTAGTTTTGAACTGCGAGAGTGTGTCTGAGCCTTGGACATTATCAGGAAGGCTATTCCAGAGTTTAGGAATTAATAATTAAGTTGTGACTATTATTATTATTTTTTTGTATCATTAAAGTTCTTCCCTGGTAACCATTCACTCTGGGCAGCTGTTTTATGGTCTGTAAAATTAGGGTCATGGTCAGGGTAAAGCCCTCAGAACTCTCCACCAACAGGTCATGACATTTCCAGCCCAAATGTTATTGATTTGCTGTCCTCTGTTAAACCTGCTGCCCTTTAAAAGGCATCGTCTTGGAGCTCTACAGCTCTGAATTAACAGTCACTTTCCTGCTTACCTTCCACCCTTGAGGACTAAAATGTGGAATTACTGTCTCCTAAAGCCAATTCAAATGTCATTGTCAATTTTTTATCCTGTTCATTTGTTTCATATTCTGTTCGATTTAACAGTTGTAATCTTTCTACAACTTTCTTTGCACATAAAGAATTAAAATATATTTGTACACATTTTCATTTGCATTGAACTTATCTTTTCTTCTCCACCCCATGCATTTGCTTTATATATATACAGACATACTGCTATTTGCACTGGTGTGATTCTTGCCTCTGTTACTTGTACTCTTCAAAATAAAGTTCAATCAATTCCAATCAATCTGGCTGCGAACACAATCATCTATAGTGTTAAATATCTTCTGGAATGTGTATTTGTGTATCTATTAAAGTGTATTTCCTTGGTTTTTATGCTCAGGGTATGTCTGTGGTGGCAAGTGGTCCATGTGTGGAGGCCCGTCCCAGCACTCTGGGTCAATCTCAGTCTGTGATGAACATCTCCAAGATGTCCCCGAAAGTGGAATTAAAGAAACGCAGAGCTCCAGCACCCCCACCAGCTCCCACACAGACTCTACCACCAACATCACAGGTGTGAGCAATTAGACACACGCAAATGTATAACTGATATATATGACTAATAGTTCTTTGAAGTAGCTTTCATTTGAGGCCAACATCCCCCCTCCTACCAGTCCCGGACAGTTACTGAGGCCGTTAAAAAGGAGGCTGATAGTAACAGTTCATCAATCAAACCATCCTGGCTTTCTTTAAATGGATATTTGTATTTCTTAGTTCGATAACAAATTATGATTAGTGAGGTGCAGACACACACACACACACACACACACACACAAAAACATATACTGAACTTACAATCCTGTTTATAAACTCATCTATTAAAAAGCAGTATTGTTAGAGAAAGTCTTGAAGATGATCTCTTTAATCACTGTAAAAACCATTTATTGCAGATAATATGTTGGAATATATGAAGAGTTCAGATGGAAAACCCGCTAAATGCCACTTCCGCCAAAAATGAAATAATGACATTGAGTAAATGCTTTAGACACATAGAACATGTTTAACAAATAGACTCTGTCCGAAACCCCACACTTCTGAACTATATAGTACGCTAACATCATAGCATTCAAAAATCAGTATGAGAGAAATATCTGGATGACTTACTACTTTCGGCGAGATTCTGAAGTGCGCATCCTATGCACGCTGCGCTATTCCATGATACCCCGTGAGAGAATTCATGAATGGGAGTGAAGCGCAACTGATGCAGGTGGGTCACGTGACCTTGACAAAATAGCGTATGTAGTACGTCCGAATTCCATTAATACTTTAAACATTCATACTGTATAGAACGTACTTTTCTAACGGCCGAGTAGTACGTTTAAATTCAAATAAATCACCTACTGAGTAGTAGGCGATTTCAGACTCGGCCATAGTTTTGTTTGAAATCATCTAAATCGCAGCATCAGCGCATTCAGAAATAACAGTTTGTTGGCAAAAGCCGCTAAACGCCATTTGCCTTTGACAGAAAAAGCTGCTATATCCCGAGAACCAATCAGAAGGAAACAACAGAATTAATATTAATAATTTTTTTGTCTGATCTCAAGTCTGGCAAATAACTGAGAAAAACACCACTATTAAAGGCCACATTTTGGCCCACTTTACACTGTCAGGTCTTGATGCCCAATTCCGATTTGTTGCCTTTATCAGATTTTTTGCCGTAGCATCAACGCCACACTAGCACGATGGAAGAAATTTTCTTGTTTTTAGCTCTACGAAATATGTGAAGTGTAGCGTAAGCAGTGAATGGTTTAGTTTAGATTTACCCCCACACAGTTTATGTAATGGTATGGCCCTGATGTGTGTGTGTGTAGTTGAAGATGTAGCCTTTGCCTGTGTGCGCACTAGTTTTTAAGAAAATAAAGTTGTTCTATGTGTAGCCCGCAGTGCGTTTATTAGTAGCGACAAAAAGCAAAAGTTACAACACGGAAGTTCTCCCAACTTTAAAACGATTTTTAGGCAGAGGAGGTGGGAAAGGACCGTCATCGCGGCTTGCGCTTATGCTTTATATGCTGTATGATGTCTTCCTCCATTCAGAGGAATTTGTGGGTACGAGAGAGATCTCAGGTCTGGTGGGAGCAAATTGTGGCGACTGACCACTTTCCTCTACGTTTCCTCTGTTGTTGTTTACCGCGTTGTCGTCTCCACACATGTCTTCTTTCTACGTCATTAAACCGCGAAGAAGCACCACATTGTCGCAAGTTTAATGACAACGGAATGCCTCAATAAATCCGATCTGCCTGTTTACATGATAGTCGCATTGTCACATATCTGATTTATATCTGATTTATTTCCACATATGAAGGAGGCCTGAAACCGATCTCTGAATATCCGAATACATGCTTTTTTTCGTGTTTTCCCATGTTATAGAACAGATCCAATCTGTCACATATAATCAACAAATCGCAATCTGTCACTCAGACAGACAATCATGTGCTCTGCAAACCCACAGAGATGCGCCTTTTACGCCAAAATGCGTCTGACTGTAGTTTCTGAATCTCTCAAAGTTTCCGGCATTCGGGTTTTACTTTCGCTTTCTAAAGTTACCTTTATTTGTATGCGTTTCTGCATTACCTTTTCGCAGCTGACTGCAAAATCAATTATTAAACGACTCAGTTAAACTTTACTATACATTTAAAGAGAACAAAATGACATCTAAAATTGCTGTAAAGTATTTGTTAGAAATGGCTAATCAACTAATTTGCTTTATTTAAATATTCTACACTTTTTATTCTGGTAATTTTTTTAATTTTTAGCAATATTGTCTATTTTTTATTCATTTTTTTCTGATATTTATTTCCCATTTGCTGTATATTTTACTAATTTAATGATGTTAATATATTGTATACTTTATACATATCTAAAATGCTTTGGCAATACTGTAAATGTCAAGCCTATAAAGCAACTTTAGAGAGAGAAAGAGAGAGAGAGAGCGCCCTTTACCTGTCAGTGGGTGCACATGGCTCCTAAATAGCATAAAAGAAAAGAAGTAGTGGATTTCTTTTATTTCAACAGCTTTTTTAAAATAACTTTAGCCAATTGAAAAGAAAAGATGTATAACAGTGTCATAATAAATAAAAATATAGTTAAAAGTCACAAGTATTTCAATCCGGCTACCACTGCAAGTATATTTTTAAACTTGTGGGAAGCACTGTATTTTAAAATATTTAAAAAATTAGACACTAAATTATTTTGATACAAAATATTTACCTATTTTCGTCAGCCCTATCAAATACAAATGACAAAATACTATTTTGTATTTAAAATACATATTTAAAATACATGTATCATAAAAACTACCCATGCCTGCTGATAACGCCTATTCAATGGAGGGATAACATTCGAATCGGCCAACATCACGCTGTGTTTTTCTTTAAATAACACTATTTTGCTAAAAACTAGAACATTATAATAGTGTATAGAAAGTGATGACAGTCATTGATACTTTCTGGCTATTGTCACACCATTTAGCCTCTTTTGCAAAGACAACTAACTGTTACACACTGGAAAAATCTAGAAAGGCCACAAAGCGGTTTCTTGCTTCCACATCCCTCCTCCTTCCTAAACAGATCTGACTCTGTGCCCCTGTAATGTTGACTGACATGCTAGTCTCTTAGATGTGTTTTCTGGGCTTTTCTCAGCGGTGGCTGGATTTATGACTGATTAGGCAACACTGTGGAGGTCTAAATGTGACCTGGAATGGGCTGATAAAAATAAAACGGTCACAACAAAGAAGCGTGGCACTGATGCGAGACCACACTGTTTACAGCACAACTCTCTTTCTCTTAAGTTCTAAAGGAAGGAGACATTGTGTTTTGTGTAAATGAGCCCTTTTTGCCATAAAACCTCTTTATGGATGTTTGTTTAGGTTTATTTTAGGGATAAAGTGTCCGTATAGTTTAAGAATTCTTTTTTAATTATTATTTGTATTTATATGTTTTTGGTTCTTGTTGCTTTTCATGTAAGAACATGAATAACAACAAA
>NC_141036.1:8795000-8900000 GCF_052040795.2 Danio rerio | reverse complement strand
TTTTTCAAATAATTTTTTAACACAAATCAAAGTAATCAAATCAAATTATTCAATAATTAAATAAAAAAAATAGTTTTTTTTTTAAATATATATTTATGAAAATAGAAACCAACCATTTATTATATAAAAAAAATACTGATTTTCATTCATTCATGTTCTTGTCGGCTTAGTCCCTTTTATTAATCCGGGGTCGCCACAGCGGACTGAACCGCCAACTTATCCAGCAAGATTTTACGCAGCAGATGCCCTTCCAGCCACAACCCAACTCTGGAAAACATCCACACATACACTCATACACTACAGACAATTTAGCCTACCCAATTCACCTGTACCGCATGTCTTTGGACTGTGGGGGAAACCGGAACACCTGGAGGAAACCCACGCGAACGCAGGGAGAACATGCAAACTCCACACAGAAACGCCAACTGATGTCGCCAACTTTTTCAAATCTGGTCTCTTGTTTTTTTAAATATTTTTTTATGATTGCGTAGTGTGAATGGAATGGTTGAAGAATGATATAAATTTGATTGGCTCAGGAGGTGATTTGGGAGACATTCCAGATGAAACTGGACAGGTTTAAATATGCAACCATTTGGGGTGTAACGCTACACTGAAGTCACAGTTCAGTACGTATCTCAGTTTTGGAGTTTGGTATGGGTACTGTACAACAGGAATAAGCAACAAAATTTCTAAAAATAATTCTAGTCTACTGATAATAATTCTGATATTGAATTATGTTTGAGATATAGGGCTATGCTTGTAGTCTTTCATTGACAACATTATTAGACCATTTAATTCACTGGTAAAATCAACATTATATAGGCTAGAGTAGTTATACTGACACTGTAAACATTTATTTTCATGCACAACTGTGCTGTTCGCTATGAAAGAAAAAGCATCAAATGCTTGTCGCAGTTATAATGCGATATGATTATTTAAATAATGTGCATGCTTTCGGTTTCATTTTCACTCCCAAGTGCTGTTCATACTTCGCGCGCGGCTCTCAAACGATCACTCTTTGCCACAAACTGAACAATATTTACAACTTTATAACCTGGTACTTACAGCATATGCAGGTTCTGTTCACTAAAGTAGACGCGCGCACGTCTATCATTAAGTAGGGCGCGCGCCCACACTGTCAGCAGCTCATGTCACATGTGATTTCGCGGTCGTGAATACTGCAAAATATGAAGGCAAAAATGACATTTTTAGGTGAATCATACCTTTTAGATACAGTATGTGACTCTTTTAACATCATTTGGAGGTGTCCATGTCCCTGAGCAAAGTGTGTGAAACAATGAAAAGACTCATGCAGCCGCCTTTTTTTCTCTCCTGAACTTGAAAATATGACTGGCAGAATCATAGAAATGCTGGATTAAGATCGTCCAGGGGGTCGAATCGAGATTGCGATCTTTTTTCGATTAATTGTGCAGCTCTACTTCAAATGGTGCTAAAAGTGTCACATGCTGTATTAATAAGGTATAATACACCCAAAATGCAATTTCTGTCATAATGTAATGGCATTTTTGCAGCCACTAAATCACACATGAACTGACAGACTGTTTGTTTTCTACCAAGAGGATGTGCACATGCCCATGATGTCTACTTTAGTGAACAGAACGCAATCTTGATTTTAAGCAAAAAACAATAATTTAAAATTGTGATTCTCATTTTAGAGCAGCCCTACTGTGACCACATGATTTTACCACGTTTTCAGATTTTAGCACGTTTTCCGCGTGTTATTATTTCATTTATTTTTTGCTTTTGTTTTAACTGGTTAATGGGACCAATCTTTTCCAAACTCGAACACTGATTTCGATGCGCACTCAGCTCCACATACCAAGTCCACTGGCGTATTTGGCGAGCTACTGGGCAAACTTTTAACACCAGAAAAGCAGTCCATATGGCATGAAAAAAAAAATCACGAAAAGGAACAGAGGCTGTCTTCGGTATCATACCACTTCATAGCGTTTGTTTTACAGACAAAATGCAGCCAGACGTAGCCCCAGGTACATATTTGTGGTTTTCCAGAAATGTAGACCGGGGTACATATCCACAATGAGCTTGTGTTGACATTTGATCAGGCCCTGAGAAACAAGAATAGGATTGTGGCAGGGGAAATCATACTATTCAAGCTGGTAGTAGCTACATAAAGGTGTACATTTTTAACATTCTTCTATGACACATGTCAGTGCATACATGCATGTGCACGTGTACTTCAGAAGGACCTGTAGCGCACAGTGAGCTTGTGTTCAGCACTCTAAGCTCTATGTAGGGGAAAGTTGAAGCAGAACTCAATATTAGGAAAGGAGCAGGAAGATGAATGAGCAGCCAGCCTGGTGTGAAGCGCAACGCAGCAGCTCTGTGTGAGCGCGGCAAGACCCTGGGCTTCGTAGGCTGTAATTAAAGAGTCCTTTCGTCCCTTCTCTCCTCTGCTCTACATTAAGTGTTCAACATGCCGTTGGAGTGAAATCATACATTGTGCTTCTCTGTTGTGGATTAAAGGTCAGAGGTTAAGTTTGTGGTACACACACAGATCAAGGGTCCCTTTTAAGCGTACATTAAATGCATTTAAAGACTTTGAGGAAGAAAAGAAAACACATAATGGCTTTGAACTGTAAACCAGTGAAAGTAAATCTTCGTGTAATGGGGCCAGTGCATTCCATGGCACCACAACCCAGGGTCCATGCATCATGCACACATATCATAAGACATGCAGTACGGTGGCTTAGACTTTGATTTTGATTTGACAAGGTCTAAAGTGAACATTTCCATTTGATATATTTTGACTCAAAAGATCTTAATTCAAAGATACATTAAAGAATTTCAGTAGTTCAGCCAAAAAAAGGGGGAAAATGTGTCATTAATTACCCAAACTCGTGTTGTTTAGAAGCAGGCTCGCTTATCTTTACAAATTAAGATATTTTAGATGAAATTCTAGAGCTCCCTCATCCTCCATAGACAGCAAGAGTGCAGAGATGTTCAAACTTTAACAAAAAATGTGTCAAAACATTCCATGTAACATAAAAAAATACATTTCAGGCCATAAAGTCTTAAATTCACTGAAAAATTTTGTTGTGTGTCTAAAATTTTGCCCTTCACTTTGTCAATTGGTAAAGTTTTTTTCCTCGCCACTATCAACACTTGCTTGGTCGGATTAGGATTTGTAGAGCTGCACATCGATGGATTTGCTTTTCAGTGTTTGAACTATAGCAGTGAAATTTAAGCCACACTGAACTGAATTTTAACTCTGAAATCAGGACTTTACCAGAACTATGCTAAGCTGCTTTGAAACCATTTACATTGTAAAAGCGCTATATAAATAAATATGAATTGAAATGACTTTAAACAGGTCTTAATTTTCCTCTGTCCAAGTAAAGCTACCTGTTGTGAATTTCTCTAATCCGGGTCACGGCACCAACACTGTTGTGAATTTCTCTAGTCTGGCTCACGGCACCAAACTGTTGTGGAATTATAAAACGAGCCCAAAAAACCAGGGAGAACTTTCGGTATCTTCAAAGCAGAATCCTTCAATAAGAAGAACTCTGTGGCGTCATCGAAAGAAACTCTCAATTGGTACAAAAGACACTCAGTTTAAATACATTTGATACATGTAGATGGGGACAGTCATGGTGGGGACAGTCAAACAAATGAAGTGTTGTTGTCGGCAGGGTAACATGCCTTTCCAGGCCCGATCTCATCAGCATATAAGTACCCATTCACGATACATTTTAGCATTAAAACAGTGTGCAAATGATGTTCTGGAGACAGAGAAGACAATAGATACAGCCGTGTTGTAAAACTGATAATTTGCATTACTTTGGAGACTGTCAGGGCTCAGGAAATCAAGACATTTTAAGGTCTGCCACACCCTGAAAACAACTTTTCAGTTATTTATAGATAATATAAATTTATATTCCCACATACCCAGTCGGGCCGGCATCCATTCAGTTATTAACAATCCATCTTTATAAAACCTTTTTTTATATTTAAGTTTTTTATTGCAAAGTTTTTCAATAGCTTTTAGACATTTTTACAGCAATTTCTCCAAATTAAAATCCTTTATTCCCATTGAAAGAAAACTAAAAAAATTACACAGTTCCTCATGACAATAACGGAACAATATATCCCTTTACGTTATTCTCCATTCATACAAGAACTCTGTACAGAAGTAACAGGGAGTTTACATAATATTTAAAAACAGGCATGCAACTTAATGGTGCTATCGAACAGATATTTAAGAAACATGCTAAGTGAGCATACTTGTTTATCTGAAAAAAAAACAATGCTGAAGTCAGATATTCTGCTTTGAAAATGTCTGTTTCGTGCCGGAACGCTGTCTTTGTTTTGGTTCTTTTAACCCGCCCAAGGGCAGTTTAGCCAATTATATCTTAGCACCACAGGTTGCCTTGTTATAAAACTACATAAATTCATTCATTCATTCATTCTAAAAGGCTCTCAAAGCATGTGCCCGTAACCCAAGTGCAAACTCCGGTGGACAGTAGCAGACTCAAAATGTGACGCAGAGTTCCACATGAGATTTTTAATTAGCAAAAAATATATTACAAGTGTAAACATTAGGTGAGCAGGTTTCATTGTAACCAGTGTTCTAACAACACGCTATGTGACAAGATTTGCAGTGTTAAGCAATTTGGCTGTTTGTACCAGTCGAAATGCTTCAGAAACATAAATACAGCCATTTAGAAGCACAGAATAGTGCACTCAATAACGAAATGTTAAGGTTTATGATCTAATTCATACATATTAAACTTCTTTAACATTATTAAATGTGCATGCTGATTCACTATATGTTGGTTTTGAGTCACAGTTTTAAAGTTCAATTTCAAGCGTTTTTTTCATTTTTAAGATCTGAGGTAAACTATTTGCTGCTGCTTTCAGTATTATGGCAATAAATGTCAAGTAAAATGACATTCAAAGTCACATTACTAGCATTCAACACTGAATCAAGCACATGAGATGTACGTGATCATTGTCGAAGTTTTCTGTTGTTCAACTGTGAGAAATAGAAGCGGTTTCTAATATATCAATTTGAGGTGTTGGTTAGAACAAAAATTCCCTTTAATATAGGGAATATTCCTTTTATTGCGTGCCATTGCTTTTATTTAGAACACGGTTTAAATCAGCCTTTAGGCTTGATCTGGCAACCTGTGCTTGTGTTTGTTTTAATCCAGGAATGCATTACCTAGTTCAACCACTGGGTGTCAAATTTACATACTGCACCTTTAAGGTGTTATAACAGAAATGCATTAGGTTGAACAAAAGTTATACTCAGTCAATTTGGACCAAAGACCAACAATATAGTTTGAATATTTATGTAATCCACAAGTTATGCGTCTCTTCAATAAATATAATTTTAACATGTTAAACTTGTCATAAAAAAAGAAATATTATATTGACAAAAAGTATGTTGTATGTAAATTATGTAGCTAAGAAATAATTACGTTAGATTTTTTATTTATTTATTTATTTATTTATTTATTTATTTATTTATTTATTTATTTATTTATTTATTTTTGTGGCAAGCAAAAAATAAATAAATAAATTTCTATTGGTCCAACTGGGCCATTAGAAATAATCACTAGTGTTTAGCCCTGTATTGGTCTAAAATTTAATTTAGAATGGATTTGAAATGGTCTTGAAAGGTCTTAATTTTGATTTGATAAAACCCTGCAGAAACCCTTAATCATATGAAGCTCCAAGAACACTTATATGTTTTTAAATAGAACACATTTATAGTTTTCTTTAGACTTTCAAGCTGTCACTGTCATATACGCTACTCAGGTTCAACTCATAAACAGTACTCGATGCGGGTGGCAGCAGCACTCAGTTGCTTTTCACAGAAGCAGCCTCAATTAATCTGCAACAGTAATTTTTTAAAAAGCACAACATGAATAATTACAAAAGAGGCACTTGTTAAACAAATGCTGTAACTGTCAGTGCTGACCCATTTCCTTTGTCCTTATCATACAGAGTGTGAATATCATTTAGTTCAATGTTTTTCTCACCTCTGACCCACATTTTAGCATACATGTACTCAGAAACATTCATCGCAGGCTTGTTACTGTACAGTATTAGTGCTGGATGCTACTGTACCAAAACTAGCTGGTTCATGGACAGTACACTTTTTTTTTTTAGTTTCATTTATTTAAGATTATAAAATGTACTGTTTGCATTTATTTAATTATTCAATAATGTTGTGAAATTGCTTTGGTATGTTCTAACCACATAACAAGCACATTTTTTCAAATTACCCAACGCAATCTTACGGCGATTTATAACTTTTTAATTTAGAAGCTAACTTGTATGAATTCGTACAATCTAATTCATGCAATTTAGTACGATTTGCTCATCACCCAATAACGGTTAGGGGTGGGATTGGGTGCCACGCCCCCTTTTTAAAATCGTACATTTTCGTACAACTGAACTCGTACGAATTCGTAAAAATTAAACTGACAAAATGTAATATACTTACGTTTCCTCATAAGATCTGGCTGAACTACCTGCTAGCCCTTCGGGCAGGTCCTCTTCTGTTTTTGGTAGCCCAAAATAAATGTAAGAAGCCCAAATAGATTATTTACTAATTACAAAAGTTGTAATGCCGTTTGTTATAAACATAACATAGTAAGGACCTTAAAATACTAGTCATATAAAATATCATAGTCAAATATATATACAATAGTAATTGTTGGTCATACAAATATTTGAAAACCTAAAAGGGTCTATTTTTACTTGTATATATTCTTAATTACAATACAGAATTTTGTTTTTGTTAAATGAATAAGTAGACAGGGTGACTGGCATGATAAAAACATCAAAAACATGACTGGCTTTTCAAATAAAGAGCTAAATCTTTGTGAATATGTGCTTCACAGACATGAGAGACACGTCTGCAAAAACCCTGAAATATAAATGATCGCACTCATTTTGAAAACAAAAGTTCTCTGGTTTAGTAATCCACATGGAACCAACACAATTCAGTCTTCTATTGTTATATGAGGGACGCTGACAACGGAGTTGAGGATCTAAATGCAGTTTTATTACACAAATTGCCAGGCAACGGTCAACAGGGTCAAACAGATACATACAGATAATCCAGAGTAGTTGTCAAAGAACAGGGGAATGTTCAGTATTGGTGGCATGCAGCGTAAAAAAACAGGCAGAGGTCAAACACAGCAAGCCAAGAGAAATGCGTCGTAATGTACACTAAACAGATAAACAAGACTCAGCCCTGATGTATGTGTATGTGTGCTATTTATATAGTCCTTGAATCAGTCCATGAATAATTTCAGCTGTTGTGTGTTTGCAATCAGCGGTAAACAGGAACCAGCGTGTGCGAGGTGCATGCCGGGAGTTGCAGTTCTTTAGTGTGGTATGGTGTTTAGTTCTCCAGTGATCCTTAAGTATTAGACAGTCTTAAGTATTAGACAGTCCTTAAGTACTGAAACAGTGTGCATAGCAAAAATCTGAATCACCCAAATCAATCACCCAAAAGTCTTGAAAAAAATTCTAACATTTCCAATTTTCCACCGTCTCCATCTCTAGATAAGCCTTGGCTCTCCGTCCTCACATAACCTACTTAAGAAGCGGAAGGCTCCAGCACCTCCACCTACACCACCACCTAGTACACCCGAGCCAGATATTTCCACCTACGTGCCTACTGCAACTGTGCAGGAACACTACATCCCAGCGTCGGTTGAAAGGACTCCCCGAGCCTCAACTCCAGCTGACGACTCTGATCTGAGCCATAGCATTGAGGATTCAGAGCCAGCCAGGTCCATCTGCAGTAGCTCCAGTGGTGATGATGCAGCAGCTGTAGGATCCAGCAGTAGCAGCCTAGCTGAAGAACCTGTGACGCATCGAGCTGATGTGATAGCTCCATTCACCACTTCTACTCCAGAACCCGAACCCAAACCAGAATATGAACCTGAACTCAAGAAAGAAGCAAGTCCTCGTGCTACACCAGAACTAGAACCGGGTCCACGTCCAGAGGTTCCAGCTGCAGAAGACCTAGAGGTAGAGATGGAGCTGAAAATGGAGGAGACGGAGAATAACCGTCATAGTGGAATAGGTAATGTAACATTATCTTTTTAACCTGGTAAATTTCTAATGCTTATTTGCTGGCATTTTAATAGCAAGTTCCTTTTCAACACATGACCTATAAATTGTAAAAGAATTCCCGCCAGAAGCTGAATGTCTAAAAGTGCAGGCTGAGCTTCATATCAATCCACCATCTCCCTCACTCACTCTGCCACACTAAATCAGTTTAATATCGAATCTACAGTGTGAGAAGGACAACAGGTAAACAAGATCAGTATATTGACTATTTATTTTTAACTCTAAACCAACAGTATAGTGCAATTTCTGAAAGCATAACACACTGTACCTCATAGCCAAGATGTTCCTGGAATTACAAAATCAATAACTTATTTACAAATAAATGCTGAAGCAATGTAGTGAGTGTGGTGAAAAATCCATCAGAATAGTACACATTAAGGGTGTCTCGATCCTCCAAATCCTCAATTCGTTTACATTTTCGATTCTAAAGGCACGATTCGATTCGATTTTCAATTATGAATAATTAATTAATTAATGACCAATTAATTATTTGTAGCCTACCGTTTAAACTACCTGACCTGCATGGTCTTTGTTTTACCCATAAACAAATCATACAGTAAATGAATAAAGGCAAGATACACACATAATTACCACCTGTCAATCACTTTTTCTGTGGGACTCGTGAATAGGCAGTGATCTGTGTCGTTATAATGGCGTCGGTATAAAAGATGCACAACCAACAGGAACCAGCCAACAGTATCAGAGGTGTTCGCTAAATTGACAAAGTACAAGTGAGTGGAAGATTGAAGCAGTCCTCTGACTGCCTGGACCTGCTGTCTCGAGCGCATGTCTGTGTGTGCGTCTGTGTGGTCATGTGATGTGGGGTTTCAGAAGTAGAGAGGAAGGAGGGCTGCTCAGAAATGCTACACGCCACTGTGGATGTCAAATCGTTGTCGTTCTAAAATGCCGTTTAAAAACAAAGACAGTGTAAACAGGGCCTGAGTGTGTACTTTTCGCGAGCGGATTTGCAACGGGGGCAGGCGGAGGATCGCGATGCCGGTGTTGTCTATCTGACGAACCGTACGTAATACGTACATAGCAGAGCTTGCAAAACTGTGTTTTTTTTTTTGTCGACAACACGAACGTTGTCAACATAACACACAGAAAATCCAAAATGCTTACACACCGGCGACTTCATTGAAAGAGGAGAGGGTTTAAGTTCTGTCGATGGTCTCCTGCTTCTGCAGTTTAACAAGCACTTCAACAAGCCTGTTTTTTTCCTGCTTGGCAAGCCAAGCTGACATGACATGGGGGAGTGGCAGCATCGACGATTCTATTTTTTGATTCGATAATCGAAATTGAGCATAAATTTCGATCGAAATCGAAATCGTGACACCTCTAGTTCACATGATCTGTAACTATTGAATACACAAGACTTGTCACTTCTATTGTTTTAAATAGTGAAACGTAACTGTAAATACAGGCACTCTAGAAAGGGAAGTCTTGCCCTTTAAAAGGAGTCAGTTGTTCATTGCTGTAGAACAGGGGTCACAAAATCTCGGCCCGCTGGCAATTTACGGGCACTCCTCCTTCCTTCACTGGCATTAAAAATATATCTACTAAGGGTGTGACGAGACGCATACTCCATGAGAAAAGAAGTAAGATTGGGTTCATGAGAATGAAATTTCTATACTATTTTTTGCAATCCTCAATAATGAAAACCAGTGGGGGAAATAAGTATTCATCACATCACTTTTTTTCTCAGGAAAACATACTTCTGAAGGTGCATTTGACTTGAAATGTTCACCAGATGTTGATAACAACCAAAGAAATACAAATATTGAAAGAGAACAAATCTGATTAGTTTACAAGTTAATTTATATGTAATAAAATGAAATGACATACGAAAAAAACAATCGAACACATGAAGGAAGGGAGGTGTAGAAAGGCAGTAAAAGCCCACACAGCAGCTCAAATCTCTCAGTTGTTATTCAGCGAAAGAAAATCAAGCAGCGGCAAAAAATAAATTAAACAAGTAGTTAATAGGCTGAGAATGTGGTAAAATCTGAAAACATGGTAAAAATCAGGCGAGGGCTTTTCTTTTTCTGAATTGCTTTTGAAAACACTGTCAGTTGGATTTAGCAAAGTGGGTGTACGGGTCAATCGGTGCTTCTTAAACCCCTTTGGGTTTAGGAAGGGGGAAGGTGGGTGAGTCGATCAGTAAGTCAGTCGATATAATCTCTGGTGGATTTATGCGAGAAAAGCAGGTTGAATGGCATTCGCGAGAGAATTTTGAGTTCTCACAAAGCGTACACATCGGCCTCTGGTGGATCCGCAAAAGCAAAAACTGAAAAAACACACAGCTCTTGGAACGTATTTCGCGATTTCCAGAAATGAATATAGTGGTATCATTTCAGAATGAGCCAGGATTGGCTTTGATTTACAGTACTGTTTTAAATGTTTAAAAAAAGAACACTTCAAATGTAATATAAGTAAACATATAGATCTTTGATTGTTGGAAAAAGTTTCACCTAAGTGCTTTTGGTAAACACTTACTAAGCATTGACTGTAGACTGATAAAAATCAACAGTTTTTCAGTGTAAAAGCTAAATGGACTGTACAGAGGGTGTGGGACACCATTTATTGATTTCTTTGTGTTTCTTCAGAAGCCAACTATAGGAATAAGACTCGTGTCTACCTGTGAAACAGCCTTAGTAATGCAAAATCTAACGTAGTATGAATATAGAAATGTTATGAGACCAGAATTGTGATGGATCTATGTAATATACATCTTTTTTTCACAGGTTTTGACAGTCCTAATTCATCCTTTTGCGCATTTCTCAGCTATATACTTTAATCCACATTTGCTTAATGTGAAAAGCCCTTCTCTCTTTCTCTTGTCTTAAATCTCCACTCTCACTGGATTGAACACCGTGAGACATATTTAACAGCTACTTTTTATTTCTTTCCCAGGCTAATTCCTGCATATTGTAGACATGTTACCCTTTAAATCCAAACAGAAGAAATGGACAGTAATAAATTGGATATAATTTGATATATCTGTAAAATCCCCAAAACATTTTGGACAATTTTAAGGAGTCTATTAAAAAGAGTTTAACAAATTAACTTATGTCTATTTCCATTTTGCATCTTTCTCTTTCAGAAAAGACAGATTTTAAGAGGTATTTAGAACGCCCCAGAGTGGCATAGGGTGTGTTTAACTGATTCATTTGACATTGTGAAATTTGCTCCATATATTTGTAATGAGGCAACAGACTGTGAAAAAAACTGCTAAATATAAGTTTTTAATACATTTTTATGCGTTGTGTCATATAACTCAGCTCCTAATGTGTGTGTGCAACACAAACAGTATGTACTCTATTGTTTAACATGTGGCCATTTAACTGCACTACACACCATACAGTTTCACTTTGCATCCAGTCTATTAGTAAGCTCTTTAAACACTCTTTCCATCAATCTTTTGGATTAATGGTTGCTTTTTTGTCATTCATTATGCAAGTAAGTGATGTGCTCTTGCTGGTGGACCTTGCTGCTCTTTTATTGAACTCTGTAGTAAGGAAAGTGTCCTTTCCTTTCTGTTTTCTCAGAGAACATTTTAGCATTCACCCTGATTAAATGCAGGAACTGAATGCTTAAGCAAACAACATATTTCAGCATATTTTATTTATCTTCAAAACAATAAAGGGGAAATTAAGAAAGAGCATGCATATTTACAGAGAAAATTATGGTTTAGGTTCTGCATACTTTTCTAAAGAACTTTGAATATTGTAAAGCCAGTGCTGGAAAAAAAACCCTGGCTCAATGGCTTTCTTTTCAACCCAAAACTAACCCACAGTTTATTTATTCGATGAAGTGCTTGGTAATTAGCCCATTGTTTTTGCTTAACTAAATGGCATTGATGTTAGAATAAAGAAAAGAATATAGAAACAGAGGTTTTTTTCACGATTGTTTTTTTTTTTTTCAAAACATATGTATGCATGTGACAGAGGCCAGCTAGCAAAGTGCTATGCAGGTAAACCTCTCCTCTGACCTCAAAATGTGCTCCAGACGCTAAAGGTCATGGTCTTTAACCTCCTTGTTAGAGCAGCCAACTCCCATGCAAAGAATCACCGGTTCGATCTTAGCTCCGACCAAGTTGAGTGCTGTAGGACCGCTGGGTTACACATGGGGGCTCGTCCGGGATGGGAGTGAGGTTTAGAGGGGTGAGTGTAACGGAAGCCAGCTATCAAAGTGCTATGCAGGTAAACCTCACTCTTCTGACCTCTAAAGGTGCTCTAGATGCTAGAGGCCATGGTCTTTAACCTCCTTGTTAGAGCAACTGACTCTCATACAAAGAATTGCTGAAAGTTGAAAGTCAAAATTTTTAGCCCTCTTGTAAAAGTCGTTTTAAAGTATTTCCAAAGTACTGTTTAAAAGAGATAATATTATTTTAACACATTTTAAAAACCATTTTATAATAAATAATGTCTTTTGCTTTTGCCTTCAAAGGGGGGCTAATAATTCTGACTTCAACTGTATATGAAAAGAGTAAATATCTCACTGGAGGACTAATAGTTCTGCCTTTAGCTATATATATAATTGATAATCAACAGTTAACTGTGCATTAATGGATGTTAAATGCATGACGTGGAGACAAATAATCACCCAACGAACAAGCCTTTACGAAGTGCACTTAAAATCTGTTAACGCACAGCATACCATTAATTATCTCACTTATTCCATGGTCATTTGCTAAGTAATAGACAAGTTAAAATAAAATTCGTTTTTTATAGCTCAATATTTGGCTATATTCTCATTCTTGTCAGTTATGACATGTGCATTTGAGATCTAGTCCCTCATTGAATCAGCAGTGTCAGGCAGAAAGAGCGTTTGCAAGAGAGATCATGTGTGCATGTAAATGACATGGGCATAAGCTAGCAGCTGGTGTCTTTTTCGAAAATAAAATACTAATAAAGTAATAAATACACTTAAGTGCACAATCAAAAGAAAGTTGCCCACAAAAAAGTGATCTATAATGCAATCTATAATGAGCATTACCAAATCTGCAGCTGTCAATGGTTCACGGATAATTTGCAAGATGAAAATATGTCTGGTTACTCTGGTCAATAGCAGCTTCATCAAAAATTATCAAATGTTGTCTGTTTATTGGCTTGTTGCATGAATATTGTCACTTTATAATGGCTAATGTGTGTTATTGTGATTTTATCACAGTCAGTTACTTTCCAACACTTTTAAAGGCTAGCTAAAATCTAAAATGCAGTAGTGTAAAGTAATTATTACAATATAATCAAGTAGAATTTGCTTTTCCTTCTCTTTTTCCCCCTCTGCAGTCTACTGCTGTGCACCCGTCTCCCTGCGCTCTGGACGCCGATGAACTGACATTCATCCCTTCATCTTTTTCTCTTTCTCACCTTCTTCCACCTGATGGGTTTCTATTCATTGGCTTCTATCTTCTCCTACAATCCTGTTGCTTGTTCAATGTGCTTAGTTCCCTAAACCTTAAAGAAAGCCAAGCCTTAAATATTCTGTTTGTCTGTAAATATGCGCCTTTTGTATTGCAGCTACTTACATTAAAAAGTGGAATGATGGAATGGAAACGTACAGCATGATCAGAGTTCTGTGCGCATCAGTCCTGAAGCATTGCTGTTGATTGGACATGTGATATAAAAATTTACATTGTTTATTTTGCTAGCGCACATTGTTATTGTTATAAGGTGAACAATTAATCAGTGCAAGTCAATCCACTGAAAGAAAAGATTGTTTTGATCATCTTCAAAGTCTGAACATTTGCTCTGTTAACGTCCAATTAACGGTTTCAGCCACAATATTTTTTAACCACACCCTCTTTTACCATTAGTTTGCAATGAGGGAATGATGTGCAAAAGGAAGCACCATCTCAGTGTTCCATTTCGGTTGGAAGTACATCAACAAACTGAAATAAAAAGTGTAACTACTAGTTCACTTGGACTTTAAGGAATTTAGTGGCTGTTTGGAAAGTTTGAGGGATATTAAAGCATGTGTTGTAATGGTCAAAAGCCAAGGATAGTTTTCAAAGCTCATGCATGAGGTTATGCACTGTGCAAGAAAGTTTTGCTTTATGTCGGTTTGCTCCAGAAAGAAATATTGTGTTCGGTTGTGTTTAAAACAGTATTACCTGCTCATTTTTACCACCTTGTTTATCATTGTGCTAATGGTTAGATAAAACCCAAATTAATGAAAGGCAACGAGGAAATCATCCAGATTAACAATGTTTTGTTTACATGTGATCAGATTTGAATTAGTATGAATGAAGTGCTAAATGCTGTTTTGATTGATGGATTGCACTTTATGTTTGCCTTTAGGGACTGTGTGATTTTCTCTTATTAAAATATTTGAGATATACCTGCCTTTATATGTTTTTCAGATTTCAGGTAATTGCATTTAGAGGTTATTCCATTTTACACAGGATTAGTTGGGAGTTTTCTGACATTGCATGATGTGTCATGCATTTTTTAGAACATTTTTAGGAGGTGGACTTAGGCCTTACTCACACTAGGTACTGTTGCCTCGAACCGGGCCAAAGCACGCTTGTCCCCTCTCCCGTCTCCCCCGATGGCCCGCACTCACACCACAATCGGGCCTGGGCACACTTACGTCATCGATGCTGCGCTGTTCAGTGAGAAGCACTCTCTCTCAGGCGCACAGTGGAGATTTCTCTAGTTATATCGTTTCAGTCGTTTGTAATGCAGTGACATGCAGACAAATATTTCACCAAACAGTCCTTAGGGATGCGGTGACACGCAGTCAGATATTTCTCCGAACAGATCCGCCACTTTTGGCGCTCATAAACAATCATAAAGCTCTCGTGCTGCAGGAATGAGGAGGTCTGCTGAAGGCGCGCAGCTGTCGTGCAGTGAGGGGTTTGCGTCTTTAATAAACTACGGCAGTTTGTGTTCACTGAACAGTAAGAATGATTAATATGAAACAGAATGATTAATATGAAATGATCCATATGAAACAGTCCCTTAAAGTCAGGTCTCGCTTTCAGTTTCGGGCTTTGGCGCGTTTTGCACTCACACTACAAACGTACCGCACAAAGCCCAAGTGAACCGCGCTCAGGCCCACCTCTTCCAACCGGGCCAGGGCTGGCCAAGTGAACCATGCCTGAGCCTGATTCAGCGCACTCACACTTCTCAAAGGATCCGGGAAACGGGCCTGGGCACGGTTCGGATAGCATAGTGTGACTAGGCCCTTAGTTCAGCATTTATAATGGTCAACTACACATTGCCATGTATATTAAAAAGATAGTTCACCCAAAACAAAACAAAAAATTTGTATTTTAAAAATTTTTGTATTTTACAGTAAAAACAATCTATATATTTACTGTACTCACCTAGCAAGTGGTCCCAAACCTTCACGTTTCTATTTATAGTTGGAAATAAAAATAAATACAATGGATATTAGCAGCTATTGGTTTCCAACATTTTTAGAATATTTCCTTAGTGCTAAACCGAAAAAATAAACTTAGTTTTGTTACAAGTGATTGGATTTAAACACAAGTGCACCTGCGCCATATGCTTTAGACCAGGGGTGGGCAATCTCGGTCCTGGAGGGCCGGTGGCCTGCACAGTTTAGCTGCAACACTAATCAAACACACCTGAACATGCTAATCAGTGTCTTTAAGATCACTAGAAATCTAGAAGCAGGTGTGTGTGATTAGAGTTGGAGCTAAATTGTGCAGGACACCGGCCCTCCAGGACCGAGTTTGCCCACCACTGCTTTAGACCGTGCCTTTTGATTGTTAAAAAGAGTTAAGGTCAGGATAAGGGTAAATATAGCCAAAAATATAGCTTAAACCTAATGCTTATTTTGAATATTGTAGATCTGAAAGGACTTTTTTAAAAATCTTGTCAGTGGGAGTCCTCAATCCAAGACGTTACATCCAATGACTACAGCTATTTTTTTATGACTTTAAAATGTTATGACCAGTCTTAAAGATAAAAACTTCTCGACTTGTAAGACTAGTTGAAGCAGTTTATGCAACTGGCCCAAGACCAGAAATGCAACCAAATGTGGATGCAATCATTGAAAGCATTGAAACTTTTAAATGTATTATTATTGGTGTAAAGTCTAAAGCAATGTCTAAACGGCTATCTGGCTATGGATTATCATTCTGATTCTGATTTGTAAGGATTTTCTTGAACTCCGTTGTCAGTAGGAGTCCTCACTGCGGGACGTTACATAAGTACAGTTATGTTATAAGCCATTACTTAGTGCTATTAATTTCTTAGGAATTTTTAATTAAAAATCTCTTATGGCTCCTGTTGCAAGTATGCACCTGATGCCAGATTGGTTTGGAAATACACCAAAGATCGACTACTGCGGGACACCGCTATGATTTGTCACCTGGGAAGATCTCCTTGTGCGGTTTGCCACAAAGTAAGGTTGTTTGTTTTATTGTGCACTTTGGTGTGTTGGTGAGATATTTGCATGGCTGTGTATGTAATTAAGATGTTAACAATATCAGACTTAGTGGTGTGGCTTGGATTTCAGTCTAATTTTGCAGAAGTGACACTGTTTACTCATGACACATGGTGACATGTGCCACTAATCGATAGTGAGTGTGTGCGCGCATGCACGTGAACTCTCTCTGTGGTTGCAGCTGGCGTATATATGAGCTCTGCTGGGAAAGGGTTGGGAAAGAGAGCTGAGTCACAGTGAATCCAGGAACAGAACAGGCCTCTCTTGAACTTGACTACCAAACCTGAACACATACACGCACATTCACTCCTAGAGTTCATCCAGAGGTTCCTCTGTTAAAACCCTTCCTTTTCTCGGTTTTCTCTGTTTGAATATCTTGAAAAGGGCACATGCATTTATTGTAGTATCAGATTATTGTGTGAGGGATTTTAGAGTTTAGAAAATGAGAGATAAATCAGTGAGCAGAAAGAGACAGATAGAGAGCAGTATGAAGAATGGGATGGTGTTGGGACACATATTTGCACAAGTGGTTTCTCCAGAACAAAGTGAGTTATGTTGGGTTTGTTATGTTTGGCTTTTATCCATGACCCACATTCCATTTGATTTTATTCACCATCTCATTTTTCATTTACAAGACATAGAGAAAATTCTGTTTAGGTTTAAAAGAGCAGCTAAATTATTTTAGCTTTGTGTTGTTAAGATATTAGGATATTCTAAATGATTCTGATTGGATTATTCATGCATCCAGAAAGTATTCATAGCTTCACCTTTTCCACATTTTTTTATTTTACAGCCTTATTTCAAAATGGATTAAATTCATTTATTTCCTCAAAATTCTACACACAATACCCCTTAATGACAATGTAAAAAGAGTTTTTGAAATTGTTGTAAATTCATAAAAAAAAAAAAAAAACCTGAAAGATCGCATGTACATAATTATTCACAGCCTTGCTCAATACTTTGTTGATGCACGCTTTGGCTGCACTTACAGCCTCACGTCTTTTTGAGTATGATGTCACAAGCTTGGCACACCTGTCTTTGGGAATTTTTGCCCATTCCTCTTTGCAGTATCTCTTAAGCTCCGTCAGGTTGGATGGGAAGTGACAATGTACAGCCATTTTCAGATCTCTCCAGAGATGTTTAATAGGATTGATTCAATTGTCATTATGGGGTATTGTGTGAAAAATTTTGATGAACTAGATGAATTTTATAAATTTTGGAATGAGGCTGTAACATAAATGTGGAAAAAGTGAGGCACTATGAATACTTTCCGGATGCACTGTATGGCTTTTTTTCCTTATAATTTTTATTGTGAACCAGGAAAAAATAAACGTGAAAAACTTAAAGCACCGGCGAGGCAGTGGCACAGTAGTTAGTGCTGTCGCCTCACAGCAAGAAGGTTGCTGGGTTGCTGGCTCAGTTGGCGTTTCTGTGTGGAGTTTGCATGTTCTCCCTGCCTTCGCGTGGGTTTCCTCTGGGTGCTCAGGTTTCCCCCCACAGTCGTGGTACAGGTGAATTGGGTAGGCTAAAATTGTCCGTAGTGTATGAGTGTGTGTGTGAATCTGTGTGTGGATGTTTCCCAGAGATGGGTTGTGGCTGGAAGGGCATCTGCTGCGTAAAAAACTTGCTGGACAAGTTGGCGGTTCATTCTGCTGTGGTGACCCCGGATTAATAAAGGGACTAAGCCGAAAAGAAAATGAATGAATGAACTTAAAGCACATTTCTCCTCAACAAGCATTGACATAGAATTCATGTCCAGTTTATGCTCTGAATTAAAACATTTTGGTTAAATTATCAATTATTTTTGGCACATACAGTATGTGACACTGGACCACAAGAAAACAGACTTATGTTGCATAGAGATTTGAAAATAGCCAAAAATACATTGTAAGGGTCAAAATAAGTGATTCTTTGAAGAAATCTATCAAATTTGATGTTAAAATACTTTTCCATGCAGATATATTGTACATTTTCTACTATAACTATATCAACATTTCTTATTAGCAATGTGCATTGCTAAGCACTTAATTGAGAAAACTTTAAAAGCTTACTTTAAAAGTTTTCTAAGTATTTATTTTTTTTAAACCCTCAGATTTCAGATCTTCAAATAAGCCAAAACAGTCCATCCTAACAAACCATACATCAATGCAAAGTTCATTTATTCTGCGTTCAGATGACATTCACACTACCTGACAAAAAGTCTTGTCATCGATCCCAGATGTAAGAGCAACAAATAATAATTTGACTTCTAGTTGATCATTTGGAAAAGTGGCAGAAGGTGGATTTTTCCGATGAATCATCTGTTGAACTGCATCCCAATCATCACAAATACAAAGACAAAGAAGACAAACCCAAAGAATCTTGATGAACTCTGGAAGTCCTGCAAGAACGCTTTCTTTGCCATTCCAGATGACTTCATTAAGTTATTTGAGTCATTGCAGAGATGTATGGATGTGTAACCAACAGGGATGCGGATCCACATGCAGGTTCATTGGCGAGGTCAGGCCAGCAATGGTCAACACAGGGGCAAACAGATGTATGCAAGCAATCCAGAATCGTAGTCAATAGGCAGGCAGACGGTCAGAGGCAGGCAGCAAACAGGATTAAACAAATAAAATGGCAAGGATCAAAAACATGGTAAAGCAAGACAAAGGAAACGTGTTGTAATGTCACTAGAACAGATAACAAGACTCAGGAACAACCGTGTGTTAGTGTGCTGTATTTATAGTGCAGTAATCAGTGCAAAAGCAGCTTCAGCTGTGAGTGTCTAATCAATGGTGACTTGGAGCAGGTGAATGTGTGTTGTATGACTGGGATCTGTAGTCCATTAACCGGCAGATTTGTAGTTCATGTGAATGTGAGTGTTTACCAGCGATCTCTAGTTGTTAGATCGCTGGTGATCATGACAGGATGCAGTCTTTCAAGCTCATGAGAGTTATACTCGATATTAAGTATTTTTTTCTGCTGCACCATGACTTTATATTTTATACTGTACATTATTTCTGTTACGTGACAAGACTTTTGTCTAAGCAAAGTCAGACCTTACTGTCCTCTAATAACTAAAAAACAATTCCTAACTATCCCATTGGCACCCCAATTAGATATTCTCCCCTGTCTTTACTTCCAAAATTGATCTCAGGTGGATAAATCAGTTTAATGTGAGCATGCCTGTAGAGGTTTGCAGTCTTGCATGTGTCTATTAACAGAAAGTGCATGATAGTGCATAATATGTTTCTTTTGACTTGATGAAGCATGTTACATAATTGACCCATGAACAGTAGTGACCCATGAACTCTGCATTATTGCATCAGTGACAGTAACATTTATTTTCCTGTTTCAGCTTGGCTGCATTCAGCTCACGAGTCTGTGTTAGAAAGGAGAGTACAGCAGGAAGTGGAAACAGTGTCTGTGGCCAGCAGCGAGAGTTTTGCAGACCATGGATATGCCGCATCAGAGGACATGGCAGAGGAGTCCGGTCCGGTCTCTCCCTCTGAAAGAATGCAATCTGTGTCACCCATGGACATCATGTCTCTAAACAGTGACTCAACTCTGCCTGTGAAGCAGTCTAAAGAGTCTTCAAGCGATAGCGATGAGGGATGTGCAACTTGGGGCTCTAGACAGAGGTATGCACATGTACATGCTTATTCTAGCCAGCCAAAACAGAAGCTTCTGGCCACACTGCTCTGCATATTGGCATTTCTATATACTTATACAGTTGAAGTCAGAATTATTAGCCCCCCTGAATTATTAGACCCTCTGTTTATTTTTCCCCCCAATTTCTGTTTAACGGAGAGCAGATTTTCTCAACACAATTCTAAACTTAATAGTTTTAGTAACTCATTTCTAACAACTTATGTATTTTCTCTTTGCCATGATGACAGTAAATAATATTTGACTAGATATTTTTCAAGACACTTCTATACTGCTTAATGTGACATTTAAAGGCTTAACCAGGGTAATTAGGTTAACTAGGCAGGTTAGAGTAATTAGGTAAGTTATTATATAACGATGGTTTGTTCTGTTGACTATTGAAAAACAAAAACTTAAATGGGTTAATAATTTTGACCCTAAAATGGTTTATAATAAATTAAATAACTGTTTTTATTCTTGCCGAAATAAAACAAATGAGACTTTCTCCAGAAGAAAAAATGGTAACACTTTTAGAATAACTATCCATTATAACTAGTTAATAGATCAATAATGAACTGTTAGTTAATGAGTTATAAATTACTTGTTAAATAAAAGTTAATGGTTTGTTAAATATTTATAACTGTGCCTCATAGATAACTAACAGATAACTTACAATCTGTTAGTTAACAAGATGTAAATGACTTGTTAACTGTATTTTAATGATTTATTACTATACCTAATGAATTAGTAACAGATCATGAACAAGCTGTTAGTAAATTACTTACTAAAGACTTGATAAGTAACAGTTAATCAACACTTAACTAATATATTAACTCAAACTTTACAGATCAGTTTTTCATAGTTTGTTAACCATCTAATACCAGTGAAACTTTGTGGAACAGCAAATGGATGGAACAAGTTCAAGCTACAGAAATTTGATGTGATATTTAAAGTATACCATTTTTGTACCTTAACCTTGTTCCACTCATAAGCTTCTGTGTGCTTTATTTTACCAAAGAAACTCCACAGATGAAATGTTGAACATTGTGTTTTAAGGATAGAAACACAGAGTCATCACATGACAGAACATCAGTATACAACAGAAAACAAACTCATGAGGTTGTGGCACTTTTTGTGTTAAACATAAAAACTAAATAAATACTTTTTTTATTAGAAAAGTTCTACAAAGTTTCACTGGTGTTATTAGATGGTAAAAAAACTATGAACAACTGATCTGTAAAGTTTGAGGTGTTAGTTATTGGCTTGTGTGTTATTGGGACGTTATTGCAACTATTCCTCATTTACTAACAGTTAATAAATGAAGAATAGCTGCAACTTTAGAAAAACGTCCCAATATCATGTATAAATTATTAACTGATACTTAACAAGTCTTTAGTAAGTAATTTACTAACTGCTTGTTCATGATCTATTACTAATTTATACTAACTTGTTTACTAACGGCTTGTAAGTTATTTATTGGCTATCTATAAGGTGCAGTTATAAATAATTAACAAACTATTAACTTTTATTTAACAAGTAATTTATAACTCATTAACTAACAGTTTATTAATGGACTATTAACTAGTTATAACGGATAGTTATTCTAAAGTGTTAGCGAAAAAATATTATCAGACATACGGTGAAAATTTCCTTGATCTGTTAAACATCATTTGGGAAATATTTAAAAAAGGAAAAAAAAATCATAGGGGGCTAATAATACTGACTTTAACTGTATATATGTGTGTGTGTGTGTGTGTGTAATATTTAATAGGATTGAGTTTAGAGTTGTGTAAAGGTATGTATAGGAAGGGCTTTATTGTCCCAGTAAGGTGGCATCCATATGACAAATATTCACATTTACACGGTGTGGTAATGCTGCATAATGTTTCATAATGTGTAGCCTGAATTCTGAGGTGTAAATACCTTTTCATTAAGTGTGAATAGCATCTAACTTGGCTTACTGAAGGGAAAATAGTTCTGTTTTGACATGCAGTGTAAATAGATCTTATCACTATTTGCGCTTACTGCAAAACGCTGCCCTTTTCTGTACTGTAACTGATTAAAAAACGTTATTTCACATCTTGATCAAGATAAAATATCTAGATGACTGACTTGTAAGACTAGTCTAAGCAGTTTATGCAACTGGCCAGACACCAGAAAGCAAATTTGCAGTCAACAGCAGATGCATTTATTAAAAACACTTCTTGTGGGGTGTTTATAAATATCCTAAATCTATAAAACTATGCCTGAATAGATATTTGGCTATTTATGATTAATTGATATGAACTGGTTAACATGAACCATTAGCCTGTGTGATGTCTGCAAATAAAAAGATGAAAACGAGTGTGCTACAAAAGTGAACATTGAGATTTAACCCCATGTGCACTGTTTAAATTTA
This sequence comes from Danio rerio, assembly GCF_052040795.2. Lineage (NCBI taxonomy): Eukaryota > Metazoa > Chordata > Actinopteri > Cypriniformes > Danionidae > Danio > Danio rerio. Next base: position 8,877,415 of record NC_141036.1, on the reverse strand, counting down.
CTACCATTTTGTTATGTTCAGGATGAAAACATCCACTAAATTAAGTGAAGTTTAATTATTAAACTAATTTTGAGAGGAGTAGGTGCTCATGATTGACCCAGCTGGCCCACATTAGCTAATCATGATCCTCCAATCAAAGGATCTCAAGTCACTATATAAATCCTTATTTCCTTTCTACAACTATCTTCGTCTGGAAGAAACCCCTCTCCTCCTCTTCTTCCACCTTTATCCAGAATGGGTGGCACGGTGGCCTAGTGACTAGCACTGTTGCCTGACAGCAAGAATACCAATGGCGGCAGGTCGTCGCTGGGCCATCGGGTATTTCAAGAGGTCACACTTAGCTGATGATTGATTATAAAGCTTGTTTGGCATGCTGTCCCGGGAGAGAGCCCTGAGCTCATGAGATCTTCGAGTCCGGGGCTCCCTCCAGTTTGCAAGGCAAGAGGGGAGTTTGAGCTCAGGTAGATTTTGAGAACTCCCCTGCTGTAGTAGCTAATGAACAGATAGTGATTGCTCTTAAGAGATAACTACTTACTTGGGGCATGTCTATGGTGCCGATTTGGATTAGTCAACTAACATAAGTTGCATGTTTTTGGATGGTGGGAGAAAACCGGGGAACTCGGGGGAAACCCATGTGAGCACGGGGAGAACGTGTAAAGGTCGGCTTGCTTGATTAGGACTAGAATCAGTGACGTTCTTTTTGTGAGGCAACAGTGCTAACCACTGGGCCACCGTGCTACCCAGGAAAGTAGGAGTAGGAGTAGACGGAGGGATTCTTCTCATTGAAGATGGCTGTTATATGGAACTTAGGATATTTATAGTGGCTTAGGAAACATCTGATTGGTGAATCATAAATTGGATAATGCAGGATCAGCCACAAGCAATCATAAGCACGGGATCCTCTCTAAATTAGTTTATAAATAAACTGCGCATCTGTGCAGAGTTCATGTTCTCCCCGTGTCCGCTTGGGTTTCCCCCGCGTTTCCTGGTTTCCTACCACCGTCCAAATATGCTCTATATAATAGACAAAATAAGCCTAAATCTTTTTTTTCTAAATGTCTAACTCTCAGGAAGTTCACCTTAGCCTCACCAGCGGGGGAGTTATGAGATCAACCTGAGCTCAATTTTCACTCGCCCTGCGAAAGGTAGTGAGCCCTGGGCCCGAGGATCCCTTGAGCTCAGGGCTCTCTCTCCGGGGACCACATTTGTATAAATCATGAGCTAAGTGTATATTCTTGAAAACGCTGTGAAAATGCATCAGATGAATTTTTTTTTTCAAACTTTTTTGCATTAATCAACCTCAGTCTTGATCAAAACTACAAAAATTACAGGATTGTAACTCTTTAATTGCCAAATTCTCAAATAATGTCACTGATTTGGTGAAAAAACACACACACAAAAAAAAAAAAGTAATTGTGGACTGGAACTTTGTACCTTGATTTGATTTTGATTTGATTTATTTATTTTTGAACAGAAATATTCATAAAAATTCTGTAACAAAAAAATATATTTTAACATGGTTAAATAATGGAGCGGGATGAAGCACAAGCGTATTATTTTTTCCCACCCCATTACCACACACATTATTCGTCTATTAATTAAACTTATTTCTTTGTTTACTTCTCTCTTCTTTTTACATGAGACATTTAAGCTTTGCATGAGACATATTTCATTCTTTTTGGCATCTTTGACATATTATATGTTTGATTCAATTTATACATTTACATTTTATAACATACACCCAAAAAATACATAGTATTACAAACTGCTGTTAATTGAAATTTCATCATACCTTTCTTATTTTATTATTTTTCAATCACCTCTATTGGTCACATTCCTTTAATAATTCATATTTATACAACTTTTTAAATTGATTATTATCCTGAAATTATTTGAGAATCTGTTTTAGACTGTTCCATAATTTCACAGTCTTCATCATTTGTTCACTGTTTTCATAATTTTGCAGTAAGGCGCAAGACATTTTTCCACAACATGTTGCTATCTTCAGACCAACTCAACCTTAATTTTCCCGTTTTCCGACACATGTTTAAATATCAAATCTATTTGCGTGTTAGTTGTGCGCCTCACTTACACATTGCTTAATACACACAGGATGTAGAGCAATGCACAAATAATTTTACAAATTAAAAAGAATTAAAGGATGAAAATTTTGCATAAATATAAACACCACTGCCGTCACGCCTACTTCATCTCGGGGGGCTTTTTTTGGTTTATTCATGACAATTTGCTTTTGTATAATGTTATTATTATTAGCAGTATTATTTATTATATTCATATTTATATTTGTTTTATTAAAAACAAGCTTAGATTTTTCCACCTGTTTTGGACTATATGGGGCATAGGACGTGTATTTGGATAACTCCACACTTCGTTATTATTGTTCATTTATTCGTTTGCTGGAAATTAGAACTGAATTTATAAATAGTTTTAAAACAAATCTTTGCGCTTAACAAACAAAATTAATTATGTAGGCTGATGTATGTCTGTGCGTACAACATGTTTCCTTATCCACGAATGAGAGAAAGTAAAAGTAAAGGCCTTTTTCTTTATCCTCGTGCTGCAGATGCTCTGTTTAACTGTTTTCTTGCTTGTGAAGCATTCAGCTTTTCCACTTACAAAGTCCATCATGTAAACAGCAAATGCACCATGGCGCGATTCAACTGACTCTTAAAGGGAATGAGGGATGACAATCTGGTTTATTCTTTAAACACTCCCAGAACTCATTAAGAGAATAATTTCATCCCTGTTAGTACATGCACCACAGCGCAGAGCATATTTTTTCGTCCTTAAAATAGCAAAAGTGGATTCGGATACGCTCTTAATGATTTTGCGCCCTACGCTTTAGACTTTGCACCTAGATTGTTAAAATAGAACCCTATGTGTTGTGATAATTTTTTTTTACTCTGTCCTATGCTGCCTGTCTTGACCAGGACTAACTGGTAGAAGAGACAATGTATCTCAATGGGACATTCCTGGTAAAATAATAAAAATAATAAAAAAATTCAGAAACTATCTTTTTTCAGAAACTAAATTTTTTTTTAAACATCGAAAAGGTTAATGGTGTCAAATGATGATCAACAGTCTAAATTACCAATTTTATCTTTTCCCAACAAGAAAAACCACCAGCAATTAAAAATACATTATTATATGGTGTCATGGTTTTGTAATCAAAAAATGTGGTTGCAATGGAAGTGAACGAGACAAAAACAGCCACCAACAGTACATAAGGAAGAATAAAAAAAAAAAAGATCTAAACCAACGCATCAAAGGCAATGCTGTTACACATGTCCAAGATTTTGATAAAAGGTAAAAAAAAAAATCCAGTCAACAATTACTTTATCATATTGAAAATAGATCATTTTGTGTTTTTTTTTTTTCAACAAATCAGTGACATCTTTTATGAATTTGGAAATTAAAGAGTTAAAATCTAAGTAATTTAGTATATTTGATGAGCAATGAAGTTTATTAACAAATTTATGCAAAAAAAAGAGAAAAAAATCAGATTCATTTTTACAGCAATTTAATTTAGTAAATGTTTTCATCCCGAACATAACAAAAGGCTAGTAAATTTGCCCAGAGTGTAATTTTGAAGTTTCAAAATAATAAGATTTGTCACCAAAAACATTTCTTCTACTGTAGCTGAAACACAGAAAAAGTTATAGCCAAATTTAGACTTAAAATCACTGCAGAGTGGATTAGGACATCCCCAACAGTTCATAAGGGTGAAATCCATGCTGGTTATGGCTGGTAGAGCAAGGACTAATGGAATAGAATAAAACAGCGCTCTGAAATATTATAATCCACATACTTGAGGTGGAATCATTATCATTCTATCAGAGTTTCACATATTTTACAATTAAAAAGTAAAACAAGTAATTTTATACAGTATTCACCACACCTTTACCACAAAATCTATCCACATAACTCCATAAAACCAGTCTGTTTATAAGACCTCTGTTTCTTTACTGGACAGGAATCAAAAGCTTTTCCAGGCAGAGTGGAGACGGATCAGACAATTTATCTCTCTCGTTCACTCTGTTTACCACCATCAATTCATTCCCACCGTTCAGCCAGTCTCACATTCATCCATTTTCAGCCAGCCGATGTTTCTCTAGGGCCGAGTGAGGAGCCTGGCTTTTTAAAACTTAGCTTTATAGAGCTGAAAGTGCTGACTGATATCCAGATGTATGTGTGCAGAGTCTCTGCCAAAGCCTGCAGCCTCACCTCCAGCTCATTTCTCCAGTTCTGTCTCCAATCTACGACTCCATACTGTCTTTTCTTGCTTTTTTTTTTTTTTCCAGGAAAGAGCTATTAGATTTTCCACCCAGTCATCTTTTAAAGCAGCCTCTTCTAAGGGTGTTGAAACACTTTTTTTAGGCTTGTGTTCTTGTCTTTACACCTCACCCAATTGTTTTGCACTGCCTGGTGAATGTATTTAAATAATAGCGGTGTATTTTGCCAAGTGCAAACTAAGAGAGCTTAGGGTTGGTTTCAGAATAAAATGTAATGTAATGTAATGTAATGTAATGTAATGTGTATTTATATAGCGCTTTTATTGTGTATGGCCATACACCCAAAGCGCTTTACAATCATGAGGGCTGGTCTCTCCACACCACCACCAGTGTGCAGCATCCACTTGGATGATGCGACGGCAGCCACAGGACAACGGCGCCAGTGCGCTCACCACACACCAGCTATTAGTGGAGTGGAGAGACAGTGATAGAGCCAATTCGGTGGAAGGGGATGATTGGGAGGCCATGATCGTAAGGGCCGATAGAGGGACTTTGGCCAGGACACCGGGGTTACACCCCTGCTCTTTCACGAGAAGTGCCATGGGATTTTTAATGACCACAGAGAGTCAGGACCTCGGTTTAACGTCTCATCCGAAAGACGGCGCTCACTGACAGTGTAGTGTCCCCTTCACTTTTACTGGGGCATTAGGACTCACACAGACCACAGGTTGAGCGCCCCCTGCTGGCCTCACTAACACCACTTTCAACAGCAACCTAGTGTTCCCTAGCGGTCTCCCATCCAGGTACTAACCAGGCTCAGCCCTGCTTAGCTTCAGTGAGTAACCGGTCTTGGGCTGCATGGGTGACAAAAGATAGAGTAGTTATATTATTAACAACAATATAAACGCAACACATTTGTGTTTGTTCCCATTTTTCTTGAGCTAAACTCAAAGATCTGAAACTTTTTTTAATGGACACAAAAGGCCTATTTCTCACAAACTCACTAACACAGAGTTGAACCTTTTTCTTATGGGACTAGCTTTTCAAAGAGGTTTTGCAATTATTTTCATACAACTTTCAGTGTCAGTCATTTCATGTATAAATTCGGACAGGACTAACATTTTGTGTCTATTACGGAGGTAGAAGGGTCTGTGTGTGTTGCACAAAACCCACATGTTCAGGATATATAAAAGTAGACTTTAGGAATATAATTGAAAAACTGCAAATAAACACAATTTATAAAATTTGCTCAAATGTATTTTGAAAAGTAGATTTACATTTATATATAAAGAAAAACACCCTGACTTGTTTAAAGTTTAAATTTAAATTCATTTTTAATTTCCATTGCCTTCGCCATCTATTGGCATATGTTTTATTCAGCGAATGCCCTTCCAGCCGCAACAGAGTATTGGGAACACCCACACACTCTCGCATACACACACACACACTCATACACTAAGACCAATTTGGTTTATTTAATTCACCTATAGCTGTTGGGGAAACCCAGGACGAAACCCAGGCCAACACGTGGAGAACATGCAAACTCCAAAAAGAAATGCCAACTGGCCCAGCCAAGACTTGAACCAGCGACTTTCTTGCTGTGAGGTGACAGTGCAAACCACTGAGCCACCTGCTTAATTAAAAAAAAAAATGAAATTATATACAGTTGAAGTCAGAATTATTAGCCCCCAATTGATTTTTTTTTTCTTTTTAAAATATTTCCCAAATAATGTTTAACAGACAGGAAATTTTCACAGTATGTCCGATAATATTTTTTCTTCTGGAGAAAGTCTTTATTTTTATTATTATTATTTTTTTGGCTAGAATAAAAGCAGTTCTCTAATTTTTAAACACCATTTTAAGGACAAATTAGTAGCCCCTTTAAGCTATATATTTTTTGAAAGTCTACAGAACAAACCATCATTTTACAATAACTTGCTTAATTACTGTAACCTGCCTAGTTAACCTAATTAACCTAGTTAAGCCTTATAATGTCACTTTAAGCTGTATAGAAGTGTCTTGAAAAATATCCAGTAAAATATTACTTACTGTCATCATGGCAAAGATAAAATAAATTATTAGAGATGTTATTAGAGATGAATTATTAAAACTTATGTTAAGAAATGTGTTGAAATGTTCTCTCTGTTAAAGAGAAATTGGGGAAATAAAATAAACGGGGGCTAATAATTAAGGGGGGCTAATAAATCTATCATCAATTGTATATATTTGTAAATAAATATATATATAAACTTAATATACATTTAACTACAGTTTATTGTAGAACCTCTTAAAATAAGCCCATTGGAATAAATATGTTTTAACTTATAGAATGTTCACGTTATGTAGTTAACTGCATTAATGAAACAGCCTGAAACTGATATTACTGTAATTAGTCTTAACAATTTTTTGTGATTTAGCACTTCTTGCTGGTTTGAATATTTTTATTTTTTTTCATAACATGGTAGCAAACACATCTACATCAATTATTGGTGCGCAGAAAGCAAAAGCCTGAATACACGTGCACTAGAGATTGTATGGTGGTTCACCAAAATATACAAGAAAAAACTTTTTCGGAATTCGCAGACACTCGCATCGAACGGGATTAGATTTCTTATAGGACTGCCGCGTTTGCTGAAAAACAGTAGGTATTTTGCTCTGGAATTTTTATAGTGATCATCTGAGAAAAAAAAACTGGATTAAAATTATTGTGATACAAAAAAAATAATTCTCTGATGTCCCCAGTACAAACAGTTTTGTCCAAATAGGGCTTTCGGTTAAGAGAAATAAGCCTTTTGTGTAAATAAGAAACGTTTTAGCTCTTTGAGTTCAGCTCATGAAAAATGGAAAAGTTTTTATTTGACTCTTTTTTTCCAGTTGATAATATGCATTTACAAGTCTTGTTTGTGGAACTGTAAGGCTAAACAAATGTAATAACTTGACAAAACACTTAATTTACTATTAATCTGATTTTTCAGCAGTGGACATATTCAGGATGGACAAAAGTCAATTAAGAGACAAAATGGATATGAAGAAGATCCAGAGATCACAGCTCAGATCCACCTCACCCTGGCCGACTTAGATGCAAATCTGGCAGGTAAATAACCCATTGTTAAGTTAATTATAACATTTCAATCACTCAACTGTGCTTCCCAGTTAATACTTTATAAGGGTTATGTCGAGTTCACACTGTGCTATCTTCAAAGTTGTCAGATGACAATTGTTTTCACACTGCATGACTCTCTGGGGTAGCATTGGATCAGTTTCTGCTTTGTTTCTGTTTAATATTATCGTAAAGTTTATTTACTCTGAGACTGCGCTCTATAAGTCCTCCCTGAACTGCCCTGTATCTTGCTCTCTCATTGGCTGTAGGTAATCGCTGATGTGTTTTCGGCCAGAACTCAATTCACACAGCTTGATTTTGATCACAGACAGCTCCAGAAATTAAGCATGCCACATATTTTACAGGCATCGTTGAAACCTCAGTTATTCTCTCAGATCATGTCTTGTATGATAGTTCAGACTGCGTGATGTTTGCTCTCATGAACAAGCTCAGATTTGTCTCTGATTTTACACATTTGTTGCTGATTTCACAAAATTTGTCAGCGATTAAAAATCAGGGCTAAAATTGTGCTGTGGAAAAGCTACATAATTTTACTAAGCATAAAACATATGCTACATGAATGTTTGCAGAGATTTAGAAAACACACTTAGGTAACACACAATGTGCAATGCAATCTGGTTGGTGGAAACAGCATATTAAAGCAATGGGTCAAATATGGACAGAACTGTGGAAAGTTTATTAATCCTCATGTTTGTAAGTGTAATGGAGGACAGCTAGCGAAGTGTTATGCAGATAAACCTCACTCTGGCCATGGTCTTTAAGCCTCCTTGTTAGAGCAACCGAATCTTATGCAGAGAGAGGGTTGGGTGCAGTAAGACTGGTGGGTTACATTTGGGTGCTCGTCCGGGATGTGAGTGAGGTTTAGGAGGGTAAGTGTAACGGAACCCAGCTAGCAAAGTTCTATGCAGGTAAACCTCACTCATCTGACCTTTAAAGTTGCTCTAGCGACAGACCCCAGAGGCCATGGTCTTTAGCCTTCTTGTTAGAGCAACCGACACCCATACAAAGAGTTGCAGGTTCGATCCCAGCCCAGACAGGTTTGGGTGCAGTAAGATCAGTGGGTTACACTTGGGGGCTCGTCCGGTATGTGAGTGAGGTTTAGGGGGGGTAAGTGTAACGGAAGCCAGCTAGCAAAGTTCTATGCAGGTAAATCTCACTCCACTGACCTCTAAAGTTGCTCTAGCAACAGACCCTAAAGGCCATGGTCTCTAAGCCTCCTTGTTAGAGCAATCGACTACTATACAAAGAATAGCTGATTCGATCCTTGCTCATGTGGGCTTGGGTGCAGTAAGACCGGTGGGTTACACTTGGGGGCTCGTCCGGGATATGAGTGAGGTTTAGCGTAGGTGAGTGTAATGGAAGCCAGCTAGCAAAGTACTATGCAGATAAACCTCACTTCTCTGACCTCGAAAGTTGCTCTAGCAAAGACCCTAGAGCCCATAGTCTTTAGCCTCCTTGGTAGAGCAATCGACTTCCATACAAAGAATTGCTGGGTCAATCCCAGCTCAGACTGGGTTTGGTGCAGTAAGACCGGTGGGTTACACAAGGGGGCTCGTCCGGGATGTGAGTGAGGTTGAGGGTGGTGAGTGTATCTGGAGGCCACCTAGTAAAGTGCCATGGAGGTAAACCTCACTCCTCTGACCTCTAACGGTGCTCTAGCGAGAGGCCATGCTTTTAACCTTCTTGTTAGAGCAAACGACTTTTATACAAAGAATTGGCGGTTCGATCCCAGCTCAGACTGGGTTGGGTGCAGTAAAACCGGTGGGTTACACTTGTTGGCTCATCATGGATAGGAGTGAGGTTTAGGAAGATGAGTGTAACGGGGGCCAGCTAGCAAAGTGCTATGCAGGTAAACCTCATTCCTCTTAGAGGTGCTCTTGAGACAGATGCTAATGTGTGTAATATATATATATATATATATATATATATATATATATATATATATATATATATATATATATATATATATATATATATATGTATGTATGTATGTAAAATAGAATATTGCTTAAATGCCTGAACAACATTCCACCACTGTTTGGTAGAGCAACTGTATTAGTGAGAGCTGATCCTCTTCTTATACATGCAAAGGCTTTTTTTCTGATGCTAAACAACCCTATCTGACATATTTAGCTTACTTGCATGTAGTCTCTATATGTTGCATTGCCTAATGCACAAATGTGGATTGAAATAACACCACCGCTGTAGCGAAAAGAGGGGTGTGATGAACCCAGACACTAAACCCAACAGTCTAAAAAGATTTATCATATGATATTTACTGATATTTATTATGGATTTGAAAGACGGGGATTATAATCAATTGCACTCTTTTCTGCTGTTGTCATTAACCTGGCAACTGGCAACGAGAACGTCTCGGGGGATAATGTTTTATTTTGCTCTAGCTAGTTCAGCTGCTATTGTAGCTGTCCATATTACTCACTGCAACTTGAATCTTAAAGTGACTAGCATTGCCCTCCGTGAAGCTAAATGTACTTATGCATTTCATTACCCTTTCGAAATCTTCCAGTTTTTTGTTTTAAACTAGTTATTCATCCTGTAAATTGTGAAGAAATACTTTAGTAAAGTACATACTAGCAATTTTGTTGTCACACTGTGCATGTGCACTCCTTAAAGAACAAAAGATGACTAATTTTGTCTGTAACTATGTTTCTCTTGTATATTAGACATGAATCACTCAGATGGAGCGCCTGTATTTGTGGATGATGAAATACCTGTGTCCATTGTTGACATTGACATTCCAGTAACAGCCATTGATGAAGTTCTTGATGAAGACCAGTTCAGCACAAGCGAGTGTGAGTCAGCATTGTTGTGCAGTACTCAAAGCATCACTAGCCAACCGTGCACACCGTGTGGAGTTATCCAAAACAAAAACAACAATGCCTGTCTAACAGAGGAGAAACACAGAAGCCCATTCCCAGACATAGAGAAGCAGTTACAAACGGCTACACTCACTGTTATTGACAAACCCACCAACCAGTCTCCGACCAGCAAAAAGCCTTCACAAGATGCTAAGATCACGGATAATATGGAACAGAAGACCACATTCAACTCTGAGGCTAAGAGTAAATCTGAAACCGTTGAACTAACGAGTCAGAAAGACACTGTATTACAGAAGTCCCAAAGTTTTGTGCGTCCTGATGTGCAAAGCGTTCAAAAGGAAAGGACGTCTAGTACCAGAGTCCTGCCAACTCAGGGTAAGATTACCCTAAGCTCTTTCTCTCGCTTTGGAATGAAAACCTTCACAGTCATCCCTCCGAAACCAGCTGTGTCCCAGACCAAGCCCGCAGGCTCTCTAGTCACAGGTGCCATTAAGATTGATGAACAGGGCAACATGGTTACACAGAGACAGATTTCCTCTGGCCCAGAGAAAAATAACACTCCCAGTGTGGATACTACTAGAGCAGACAAAACCCCACTGGTCAAAGCCAAAGCCTTCTGGAGCACTACAGAGAAGCAAGAGAAATCAACTACAGCCAAAACAGAACCCATCGTAAACAATGGAGATACCGATGTGTTCAAGGCCTCGGCTGTGACTGGAAGCTTTAAACTTTCACCTCCCGAGGAAACACACAAAGAGGTCATTATAGTGGAAAGGAAGCCCATATCTGGGGTGGCAAGTAAGCCTTCTTTCTCAGAGAATCATGCAGAAAAGCGTGACCTCTCGTTTCTTATACCTTCCAGAAGAACCTCCAGCCAATATGTAGCTTCTGTCATTGCTAAAAACAATAAAAACAGTAGCATTCCTAAAACTAAGATCGATACCACGCCGGCACCGTTGTCTATCAGTGGTGTTCAAAACCCTGTCAATCAACTGTTAAATAATGAGGTTAAACCTACAAGCATTCATAAACCTGCTGTCACAGTCAAACCCACTGAAAATCCAGTGCCTTCTTTTAGACCTAAATGCCTACAAAGTTATGTTGCAGAAAAGCCGACAAGTTCTGAGAGGATAAGCACTCTGCATGGGGGCGACAGAACCAAATCTCTGGATTCACAACCCTTAAGTATCAAAATCCAGCCTTTCCCACATGTGTCTGCTCACATTAAATCCTTCTCTGAAGAAGCCACATCAATCAATAACTTCCCAGACACCTCCTCTGCCCGACAGACGCCAACAGATACCACACACCCACCACTTGCAAAAAAGCCAGAGTTACACAAATCTGAGATTCCATCTGAACCAAACCAGGGCAATGTGTTTGGGCCGGTTAAGAAGTTCAAGCCGGTTATTTTTAAGCCTGTCCAACAGGAAACTTCTATCCATAGCTCGCTGATGGAGGCCATTCAATCTGGAGAGGGCATTGAACGCCTCAGAAAGGTAAATTTGAGCTTAAATTTATCTGACTTTTATAATAGATTTTCAAAACTTTGGGGAATGGTAAAAGTATTTGATGCCTTGCTGTTCATATTGCCCAGGTGTCCGACTTGCCTACCAGCTGTACAGTTAAGAAGCCATCGTACAATGATCCAGAGAATGAGCGTTCAGCACTTCTTTCAGCAATAAGAGCTTCAAGCACCTCAGCTAAACTTAAGAAGGTAAATTTGTAATGTAGCATGTAATGCCTAATGCTGTGTTCACACCAGACGCGGAACGCGTGTCAAGCGCGAGTGATTTACATGTTAAGTCCAAGCAAACGCGCGAATAGACATCCTGCGGCACAATACGTGCGAATGGTGCAGCGCAAATTGAGCATTTTGCGCGATTGACGTGCTTAACGCATGTTTCGCACGAATCGCTCGAGTTCGAAAATCTGAACTTCAGCACACATTCGCGCCGCGTGAACCAGTCAGGAGCTTGCTCTTGTGGGGGCGTGATTGTGGCGTATCGCCTGTTGTCCCAGAGGAAATCCTCGAGCCGACACCGACAAGAAGTTCATCAAACTGGGCTGGGCTCAGTCAGAAGCACCGCTGAAAGCATCCGTCATCCAGTTTCAGTTTCTGGAGGAGTTTATGAGCTTAAAGAGTTGAATGCACCTCTGAAAGGATGTAGTGGACTCAAGACACGGCCCTAAACAGATCGATGCTGTTTATCAGCCTTTATAAAGCACATAAACACTATTATTTTCTTCATAAAACCCATGTTAGCCATTTAATGCGAATCCGCGTTTGTTCTGAATTGAATTTGACGCGCGAATAAAGCGGATTTGACGTGTGAATGAAGCAGGGTTTGACGAGCGAATGAAGCGAGTAACCTTAAATGTTCACGCGGCTATTTACGCGTGATTTATCCTGGTGTGTATATATCTGGTGTGAACATAGCATAAGGCATGTTCACAATTATCACACAGTCATATCAGGAACACTTTTGGAAAAAATAGATCACTTGTCATAATGATGCACAAATGATCCACCAACACATAGTTTCTTCTCTATCTTCATAGAACCCAATGCAGAATTTCAGGATTCGTTCACCTTAAACTCCAGATTTTACAATGATTTTCTATAGCGATACCTGCATTTTTATCTGTGAAATTTCACTGAGCAACACAAACTTCACTTTTACTCCACAATAACATTGAATCTATGAATGCATTTTGAAATAGTTTTCCATTTGCAGCAAGCTGTTTATGCTGCCTTGGTGCTTCAGGTTTCTAATTGCCTGCTGCACCCTGTGTATATGACAAGGTGCTCTGTGCGCTTGCAGTTGAAAAAAAGTAAACAGTAGTCTGACGATATGATATCCTTATAAAATAAAATATCACAGTTTCAAGGTATTGTGATGACTGCTTTGAGATATATTCTTTTTAAATGTCTGTGTAAAAAACAAAAACGTTTTACCCATTGAACAGAATATATTTTAATTTGGGAGACATTTAAAATAATTTAGAGCAGTAAAACAGCCTTCTGCTGTCTTCAATAGTTAAAAAAAAAAGATTTCTTTACAGATTTCTTTAAAATTTAAAACGACTTCTTTGGATGTCTTCAGCTGGAGATACTGTTGAAACTAAACAAAAAAAAGTGAATAAAAAAATTACATATACTATAGGAACGGTATAACAGAAAATTTTGGCGGTTTTAAAACCTTGAAAATGGTTATCGACCTATGCCTAGTAAACTCTGTGCAAATAAATGCCCAATGTCATGCACTCCAGCACCAAGACCACTGATACATTGGTTGCTTAGCAACATAAAAAGCACAGGTGCGCCTCGCATTTTCAGAACTAAAAAGATGACTTAAAAATAGCTACATTTACTTTTGCACATGACATACATTGACATCAAATGTTAACTCATTGGTTACACTCATTTGACGTGCGCTTATTCATGATGACGGAACACATGAAAATCGATATATACACATGCACACTACAGAGCCATTCAAACAGCATCCAATTATAGGACTAGGCTATTTTTCATGTCTGATCACATGAAAACTGTTAAAAAGATTTGCATATAAACACAGTTGGTGAAAGTAAACTGAAAAAATTGAATATGCGATTGTGTACTAGTTTTAAAGTGACTGCTGGCTAATAGACTTGACTAAATTGACGCAATAACTCGAATAATTGTTCGCTCTGAAGATTTCCCAAATCTGTATTAATCTCTGAACACTATTTAAGCCATACTGAATGTGAGTGACCAAACAGTTGCTGGCTGGCACACAAATGTTTAACAGCAGAATGGTTTAAGACAACATGAGCGTGAGTAAATGTTGACAGAATTAACATTTTTGGGTCAACGATCCCTTTTATGGAAACAAAACAGCTAAACATTTAGGCCAATTTTATATTAGTTCATTGCATTTTTAAATGCTAATCCTAAATATACGTACTGTACCTGAAAAATAAATGTTGACATTTATATATATATATATATATATATATATATATATATATATATATATATATATATATATATATATATATATATATATATATATATATATAATGTGTATTTGAATCTTTCTAATTAAAAAAAATTATTTTACTTAAATTTAATTTTACTTTTTATTTTATCTGTTAGTTTTTTTGTTTTTAAAATAAGAAAATTCATTGGGCTGTACTGCTTAGACAAAATTTTAAAACCAACATCACAAAGAATCGTAAATAAATTATGTATAGTGAGTAAATGATGTTAGAGCTTTTATTTTTTTGGTCAACGATCCCTTTTAAATTAATAACACAGCAAAACATTTAGGCCTATTTTATATTTGTTCATAATATTTTTCAAATGCTACTGCTGAATATACCTAACATACCTGAAAAATATTTTTTTTGTCATATCGCCCACCCTAATGTCATATCTTTGTGCTTTTAGACCAAATCAGTAGCATCAAAGGAGTTGGAGCAGCTCAGGAAGGTGGAAGAAGACAGAAATGTCCACACAGAAGTCATCTCACCTCGTCCCACATCTCCTGATTTTGTGCCACCTCTACCTCCTTCCTTTAGTCCTCCTCCCCCACCTCCTCCACCTTTAGCTCCAGCCAAACCTCCTGTAGTGCTGCCTCCAGGAGGAAACCCAGAGGCGGCCAGGGAGGCTCTTCTGGAGGCCATTCGCTCAGGCTCTGGGGCTCAACAGCTAAGGAAGGTGAGACTCTCATGGGCTGTTTACACCTGGTCACTTCATGCATTTTTTCAAACAGCTATTCAATTGGGAAAACGACAGGTATAAATGGTATAAACTCCCTCATGGAAACTCATTCGAGACAAAAAATAAATATGACCTTCAAACTACTTCAGAAGGTGGTCTAAGACATATTTCAGACAAAACTGGACAGGTTTTCACATACAGTCATTCATACCCTTGGCAAATTCTGACCTAAAGTTTTTGTTCATTGTAAAATAAAAGCTGAGAAATATTTTTCATCCTCTTTTACATCGTCTTTTTATCTTTGGGAAGAAGCCTGTGTCATTTCCATCCGGTCAAAAAACTTATGGTTGAATAAAAGTATCTTTAAGTCAGAACTTGGGGTTGATTATATGTAAATTTTGCTCCCAGAATGTAAAAAAAAAGTTTTTGACCTTATTCATGACGTACAAGCGGGCACAGCAATGGAATGTTGTGGCTTAAGACTTCTGGTCTTATTAATTTCCATACATTTCCAATGTTTTTTTCCATTTTTGTTTTTAAAAACGTAATTGTAAGAAGCTTTTCAGATCATGGTGATGTTTTAACTGACTGAAATTATGATTGAGGACTACATATTTTTGATACGTTAAGTCCAAACTTGGGTAGATTGTTACAAAATATCCAGTTTGTGTTCTGAACTTCCCATCACTACTGTGTATCTAACCTCATAAGCAGGCTTGCACACATATTTTACTTGAGGCAATCTTGTGGGCGGCGGTTTATTCCGCTGTGGCGACCCCGGATTAATAAAGGGACTAAGCCGACAAGAAAATGAATGAATGAATCTTGTGGGCTGTTGTATTTGTATTTGAATTTGAGGATAAGTAGATGGTAGTGTTCTTGTGTGAAAAAAAGTAGCCTACCTTTTGTTAAGTTTTTATTATACAATATTCTGAGGATTTTAAATCCTGCACCTAAGAAATATCCTAATTTACAAAAAACAGAAACTAATAAAAACTAAACAAAAACTAAGCAACTTCAAAATATAAAAACTAATATAAACTAGTAAATCTCCCCGTATAAGCTAATTAAAACTAACTGAATTTAGAAACAAAAAGTCAAAACCAAATAAAAAACTAAAACTAATGAAAAATCCCAAACTATTATAACCTTGTTTCACAATTCAGATAGCCATTCATTCGATCAGTGAAATGGCATGAAGTGACCTGATGTAAACATCCCCACACTGGTAGCAATAAACTACTCGGGTATCAACGAATTCTGGATTAGATTTGTCATAAAGCTAGCACAGCAGGCATTTATCCGGCTTTGGCATACAGCAGGTTTGACAGAGGTGGGGCCGTCTTTAAGGCGGCCCGCAAGACATGGGCCAGATGACAAATGTAGTATTTGTCCCAACTGTAAAAATGAATATGTGGGCCACGTAAGTTTTGGCCTATCTTGACCCACTTTTAAACTATATTCCAATTATTTTTACAGTAAAGAAATATTTTAATGCACAAAGTCATTACCATCTTCCTGTTTGCATCTTCTAATGCCTTCATTTTAATCCAGGCAACATTACCTGCATTACATACAATTTATTAACCAAATTATTATTTTACAAATTATACTATTATTAACCATTACAAACCATTACCATTATTAACTTGCCTAAAGTGCAATGCTTCATGGATTTATCAATTTCATTGCAGTCGTGACACACCAAATAACGACCAAACATGTTCCATAGCTGGCCCAGTTCAGGCCGAGTTATGGGTTATTAACTTGACTGAGACTAGGCCCAGATATTGTCCATGTTTGGCCCTCATATGGAAGTCAGACTTAGTCCAGTCATGTACTGTAATTCACTGCGACGTGGGCCAAGCAATAGCTGATTGAGTAGGCCAGAGCTGGGCCACAGAAATTTTGCTGTGTGAGTACATTTGACATTTTACCCATCTTCTAACTGTACATTCATCCTCTATAGCAAAATTTCTTTGGCCCTCACCATCAGTGTTTGTTTGGCCCACATGCCGCAGTGTATTACGGTACATGACTGAACCATGTCTGGCTTCCATACAAGAGGCAAACATAGACCATATCTGGGCCAAGTCTCAGCTAAGTTAATAACCCATAACTGGGCCTGAACTGGACCACATATGTTGGTGTGTCACGACTGCAATGTTTTTATAAACCCTTGAAGCATTTGGCTTGTATGGCTGTGCTTTTTCTTGAAGCGACCTGATTAATAGGATTTTTTCTGTACTCAACAATAATTTCAATTTATTTTAAAAGTGGGTCAAGATAGGCCAAACTTACGTGGCCCACATACACATTGTTAACATCTGGGCCAAATACTACCGTTACGGTTTAATTAAGTTGTCTAGGGAAAATAAACATAACACTTACAATATTAAATTATTACTGAGTAGATGGATGGAAAATACACCAGGACACAAAATTTACGATCAATTCGTTTATTCCTCTTATGAGGAGAAGAAAAATGAGGCCAACAAAAGAGAGGCTTACATGTGTGCGCTTTGTAAAATGTATATATAATAATAATAATAAAAAAAAAAAGAAATACAATCAAAAGTTTTAGGGGAAAAAGGAACTAGAGTGGCGCCAAAGCAAAGAACTAAACAAAACCAAAAGCCACCTAAACTAGAACACAAGATCCCCCTCTAAACTTATTAATAAAAATCTAAATGTGAAAAAGAAACCGAAATCTTCAGCGTTTGTGACGCCACACCTAAACTCCCTGAAATAATAAGCAAAAATACAAAATGCGGCGCTCACCCACTTACCTGGTGTTTCTGAATATTGGAGTTACCTACGGGCAAAATGTATGTCGCGCGACTTAGTAAACTATTCCCTTTTCCCCAAAAAGGAATGATAAACTCTTTAACCATGACCTAATTTACATCGATGTAATTATTCAGAAACACAGAACAATGCATACATTATGAACAGCAGCGAGCGAACACAAACCAACACACACACACACACACAGCACTCTGAAAAACAAGGCGTGCCGGCCGAATTTAAAGCCCGCGGAACGAAGTCCAATTGGTCCACGAGGAAACGCCCTAATGAGGAGTGACAGGCTCAGGATCCAATCAGCAGGTACCTAGCAGAGAAAAAGTAGCGGAACAAAAGGTGATAGGACGAGACAAAGAGCGAATGACAGACAAGGAGATGCGAAGGGAGCGAAGGGAGACAAGCAAAACAGAGAGGGAGAAGGCACAAAAATACAAACTCCCACGGACCGTAACAACTACATTTGATATCTGGGCCAAGTCTTGAGTGCCACCTGTAAGACAGTGCTACCTCAGCCAAACCTGGGCCATGTTTGGCCCACATGCTGTATGCCAGTGCCGGACGAATGCCTGCTGTGCCAGCTTTATGCCAAATCTGGGCCAGAATTCTTTCAACTGTTACAATGAAAACACAAAGAATGTCTCTTGAATAAATGACGCATATTTAACAACTTGATGCATTTATTTACACAGGTCCCTGTCACACAGACAAGAAGGCAAGTGAACGGGAGACTTGGCACCATTCAAGCAACATCACCCCTCTCTTACGGACACTAAACCTTCAACTGGGATCACCATTAGGGTTTTCACAAACTCATCGCCAAATCTGAGTGGTAGTATTAATGCTAACGCTGTTGCAACAGCCATCACAGCCTTCTTTATTTATAGTGATATGCTGCTTCACATCCGTGCCAATACTAATTAACTTAGATATCCAGGAGTTTATGTCCAGCTGCTGACAAGTAATGATTTTTTTTTTCATGCGTCTGCCTGACTTCTATACTTTATATCAGTATTATACCTGAATATATTATGCAGGTATTTTCTGTTGCATCAGAGTATAAAGTTGGTAGGCTGCATTTTTGTATCCACCTGCCAATTACAGCAGCTTACTATTTGTGTTTATTATTATTATTATTATTATTATTATTATTATTTTAAAAGAACACTAAGTGGTAAATTGGATGCTGAAGGATTATTTTTTAAATGTAAAAAAATATTTTAAGGGCATTTCTTTAATAAATCATCACCTCCAAGTCCGAGGCCATGGTGCTCCACCGGAAAAAACTGGTTTGGGGCAGGTTGGAGGAAAGTCCAAAGTTGAAGGAGTTCAAGTATCTTGGGGTTTTGTTCACGCGTGAGGGAAGGATGGAACATGAGATTGACAGGTGTATTGGTGCAGCGGCAGCACTAATGGGATCGATGTATCGGTCTGTTGTGGTAAAGAAGGAGCTGAGCCGAAAGCCAAAGCTCTCGATTTACAAGTCAATCTACGTTCCTACTCTCACCTATGGCCATGAGCTTTGGGTCATAACCGAAAGGACAAGATCTTGGATACAAGCGGCTGAAATGAGTTTGCTTCGCAGGTTGGCAGGGCGCAACCTTATAGACAGGGTGAAGAGCTCTGTCACCCAGGAGGAGCTCAAAGTAGAGCCGCTGCTCCTCCACATCGAGAGAAGTCAGCTGAGGTGGCTCGGGCATCTGTTTCAGATGCCTCCAGGATGCCTACCTAGGGAGGTGTTCCAGGCATGTCCCACCGGGAGAAGGCCTCAGGGAAGACCCAGGACACGCTGGAGGGACTATGTCTCTTTGCTGGCCTGGGAAGTGTCTGGGGAGAGCAAAGTCTGGAGTTCTCTCCTAAGACTGCTGCCCCTGCAACCTGGCCCCAGATAAGCGGACAAAAAAAATGACATAACATTTCTTTAAACGTTTTACTGTTATTTTAAAGAATATTTAGAGAATGATCTTTAGATTCGTCTATTTTTATTAGAAAAGTGGACGTTTGATAGACAACTCCTGACAATGTTGAGCTGTAGGTACACATGCTGTAATTTTGACCTTTACTAATGCACTTTTTGTAAAACTGAATAATTGGAAAACACAACGTTTGGAAATCCTTATACTTTATATGATCTAATCAAACCTTTTCACAAAGCTACTGAGCAACTGTGTTGTAGAGCGGTGCTTCAGCTTTAATTTATTGTGTTGGGGAAATCATAGAGTAAAAGTGTTTAATATATTTACCGAAGCTGTACATATTTTATGTCGTTATTTAGAATTATAGACTATATACGACATACCGGTATGGTTGTAATTTTATTGAATCTGAGACTTGGGTATGTACAAGTTGAACATTTTGTAAATTGACACTAGTATAGTACATTTCAAATTAATGAAAGATGTTTAAAGAATGTTTTGTAATGATTTTATTTTATTTTCTGATTGCAGCACAAACTGAATCAAACTTGTAAATCAATAAACTTTGTAATTTTACAGTTTTATGTCTTTCTGGTGAATTATGCATACCCCGAAAACAATATGGGGAAACAAAAGTAGTAATGTGTCTTCAAGTGATGCATGTTTTAGTCTAGTAGGGTTAAACAGTTTTACCATTTTTTAATTCATTTAGCCGAACTCTTAAGTCTGGAGTGAGCACTTTTAGCTTAGCTTAGCATAGTTCATTGAATCCGATTAGACCGTTAGCATATCACTTAAAAAACTTTAAGAATTTTTTTAAGTGTGATGATTCTGTAGTTAAATTGTGTTTTGAGACTATTAAAAGTTACTATTTTCTAGGTTGATATTGTTAGAAACTACACTCACCGGCCACTTTATTTGGTGCACCTTACTAGTACCGTGTTGTACCCCCTTTTGCCTGCCTTAATCCTTCGTGGCATAGATTCAACAAGGTACTGGAAATATTTCTTAGAGATTTTGGTCCAAATTGACATGTATCTCCTGTTCCAACACACCCCAAAGGTGCTCTATTGGATTGAGATCTGGTGACTGTGGAGGCCATTTTAGTACAGTGAACTCATTGTCACGTTCAAGAAACTAGTCTGAGATGATCTGCACTTTATGACATGGTGCGTTATCCTGCTGGCAGTAGCCATCAGAAGATGGGTATACTGTGGTCAATACTCATGTAGGCTGTGACGTTGAAACCGATGCTCAATTGGTACTAATTGACCCAAAGTGTGCCAAGAAAATACCAACAAAATGAGTTGCACCCATGTAATTGGCTGATTAGAAATTTGTGTTATTGAGCAGTTGGAAAGGTGTACCTAATAAAGTGGCCGGTGAGTGTATACTCTCATTCTGGAGTTATATATATGTATATATCTTACCATCGCTGCAGCTGGATCTCCAGTTAGGTAGCTAGCTGCGTAAGATCATTGTGCATGCTGCAGCAAAGATTCTTGATTATTACGTCAGAATGAGAGTATAGTTCCTATAGCCATACTGTATAAATCAAGATAATAGAAACATACACTGTTTAACTACTGAAGAGTCAAACTTTAAATAGGAAAATCTCTTTTTTTTATTATTGTTTGAGCAAGAGGCTAATGGTCTAATCCGATTCAATAACTTATGCTAAGCTAAGCTAAAAGTGTTGCCGCTGAGTCTGGCTGAATGTTAAAACTCAACTGTTTACCTGTAGGGGACTTGTAAAATGAGCCTATTCCAAAAACAAAAGTATTACCTTCATTAATTCTGGTAAGTTTGATAAGTGCTAAAATAAATGTAGCATTAATTCCAGCTTAATATCAATATGATTTGTGAGTCTGACTAAAGACATTGCTATCTTCTTTACACTTTAACAGTGGTACCCACAATCGCAAATCGATTTTCAGAATATAAGACATTTTAAAACACCAATGTGTGATTTTGAAGCTTCACCTCCTGTCTGGAAAAACTAGCTTTTCATGCCAGATTATATACCTCTTGCACCATGTCTCCGTTTATTGCTCAACTTGTTGATCTTGTTCTCCAGCTGTCTCAGACAACGGTTCTGGCATATGTTTGGACGATCTCCATGAAACCAATGCTTCTCTATATACAATAAAACTGACAAATAGGCTTTATGAGGTATTGTTACTGGCTTGGTAGCTTAAGATTGGTAAAAAAAAAGAGTGAGCAACTTTAAGTCAGATTTAAATTATAACCTTTAGGTACGAAATAGTTAGATTTTTTTTTTAAAAAGGTATCTTAGTGCTTCCTATAATTAAGAGATTAGTTTCAGTTTTTCAAGCATTTTGAGTGTGGGAAAATATGTTCATTTCATCAAATGAAATCTGGATATATCAAGCGTATGAGGGCATTTAAAGTGTTAATGAACTGCAAAATTTAAATTTGCTTGATTTTCTGTCTTATAAAAACATCTGGTGCATCATCAGACATCAAATTTTAGAACTCAAAACTTTCTCATTTGAGTAAAAATATTAAAGCCAATCTGCCAAAAATGACCGGTTTAGTAATGTGCTGTTTTTTTTTGTGTTTTTTTTTTTCCAAAGACCTCCTTTGCATAATATCGAATAACACCTGCCTGTTAAGCTCTGCCCAACACTTTGCATATGAAGCAGGTAAACAAATCCTTGACTATAGGATACCCAAATAGCATACGAATGTGGGCCACTTTAGGCAGTTATGCGGCACTGGTGGTATTCCTTCGGCCCACAAAATGAATGTGAGCCTGAAGTGGCCCACCTGAACAATGGCAAAGGGGGGTCAAAGGTTCTAATTCATATATGGGCCATTTAAGGCAAATATTTGCCACTTATGGCAAAATGTAATCTGAATGTGAGCCCATGTGGAAAATTATAAATTTGGCCCAAATGATAGAGGACAAATGTGTGCCACAGTTGGTAATGTAATCTGGGTCTAAACCCAAAGTGGCTCACACATGTAAGAGAGCAGAGCTCATTAATATTCATGACCCTTCCAAATAAGGTAAAATCAGACTTTGCATTTTAGGACCTACTTTTTGGGGTCTATATTAGCTTTTAAAATAATTTCTGGAGATAGTTTTCCACTTACCTAAGCCATATACCATCTATATCACAGAACAGTTTAAGCATAATGTATGAATGCATTCTATAGCATCTTTAAATTATTTTAGACCAAATAAACATGCAGCTCAGGTTAAGATCTACTACACTGCAAAAAATGCTTTTCTTACTTAGATTTTTTGTCTTGTTTCTAGTCCAAATATCTTACAATTCCTAAATCAAGAAGCATTTTCTAGACAAGAAAAACATATAGTCTTGTTTTCAGAAATAATATGCCAAAAATAGGTGGGATTTTCCTTAAAACAAGCTAAATAATCTGCCAATGGGGTAAGCAAAATAATCTTACGTCAAAAGAAAAAACAAGATTAATTTGCTCACCCCATTGGCAGATTATTTAGCTTGTTTTAGGGAAAACTCACTTAATATTGGCATTTTATTTCTCAAAACAAGACAATATGTTTTGCTTGTCTAGAAAATGCTTCTTGATATAAGAAATTTTAGATATTTAGACTAGAAACAATACAAAAAATCTAAGCAAGAAAAGCATTTTTTTGCAGTGTAACTAATTGCATCCCAAGATAGCTTTAACTTGATGCCCACCCACCACTATAAAAAACACTACTAAACCAAATGGTTATGAGATGCCTTTACTGGCAATGATCAGATCAGTGTTCAGATGACTACCACATCAGAACTCTCCTGTGACTCACCAAAACATCCTAGCCAGTTTGTTTCTTGTAACTAGAAGTAAGTTCTGGAAAACAGACTTCTGTAAAATTGTGTTACTAGAATGAAGTATTCATGGACAAACTATTATTAGTCTTAAAGTCAACTCATGCCAAAGACCATACTGCTATTATTCTGAGTTTCAAAAATAAAAGTTCCAAATTTGGTTTTGGTTAATGGTTACTGGTGTGTTTTGAGGTCCTATTCTATAAAGTTTTACTGATTTTAGGCATGCCACCATTACAAAGCAAAACAAATACCTGTAGAAAACCACATGACCAATTCAAGATAGATGAATGGACGGATGGATGAATTGACATTTAGGATGGATAGATAGATGAATTGATATTTAGCATGGATGGATGGATTGATATTTAGGATGGGTGGTAGATAGATAGATGGATGGATGGATGGGTATTTGCAAGAGACATTTGAGATGCAAAAAAGCACAAAGTGGCTTCTCGCGGATTCGCGAAAACAAAAAACTGCAAAAATAGGTACCTCCCAGGAAGTATTTCACGGTGTCCAAAAACGTCCATGGGACTACGTTTTCAGAATGAGCCCGGGTTTGGCAGTTTCACTTTAACTCATGACCATTTTATTCATGCACCCTTGACAAACTGGGGTATTAGACGCAAATAAGAACTAGGATAGAATAAGGACTGGTGAGAGTGTGGTTGTTGCTAGAGTAGATACGTTTGCGGCCGAAAGTTAACGCGAATTATTTCTATTAATGATTAAATTTCTCATTTGTTGTATTTTATTAACGTCTACCCCCACCCCAACCCTAAACACAACCGTCACAGTAATGTAAAAACTGTAGTTGCACCGAGTATTAGTTATGTTATCTATTAAATTACCCAATAAAATGCATTTTTAACGCCTACCCCCACCCCAACCCTAAACCCTCACAGTACTGTAAAAATATTAATTATTGTTATACAGTGTCAAAAAAAAATGCTGCTTTATTAATGTGCATATTGCACTTCCGGCCCGCCACACATCCGATCTAGACTTTACCTGAGAGTGTTAAGAAATTTAATAACGGATACCAAATGGAAAGAAAAAAAATCACGGATAATGCACCACCAGGCTTGGAAACCCGTTCTCAAAGACTTATATTTAGTATTTGACTAGCACCCATATTCTGGTTGCCTTCGGCAGAATTTAAATGAGCCATTTTAATAGTGCTTACAACAGTTTGTTAGTGCAGACTACACCACACTGTAGTATTAATAACTAAAGTGTTAATCAGTAATACATACTATACATACTCGTTTTTACTATAGTAACCTGGGCTGTATCCCAATATAATATACCCTATCATTTTAGAAATTGACACTTATCATAAACTGTCCTCTCGTTCTTTAATGTGTGATTTCATGTCTTTGGCAGAGGCATCTGTAGGGCTGTGTCTGTGTCAGGCCAGGCTCCTCCTCATCCTGATGGGGTAATCCCCTCTATGGCGGATGGCAGTAAATTCTTCCCCTCCCACAATCCCTCTGTTGGTCAGAATTCCGGCTCGTTTGTGGCCATTCTGATATGTGTTACGAAACTGCAAAATGACTGTTTGCTTCCTAACCAGGGCAGCCGTTAGTAAAGGAAAACAAACTCCGGAGAAATGAGCTCAAAGGTCACAGCATTACATCCGTAAAGACAGAGAGGTATTGATGTGTGCATCATTCATTGAATCAGCAAGTATTCTAATCTGGCCTTCAGTTCCAGATAAATAGACAGATGGATGAATGGATGGATGGATTTATATTTAGGATGGATGGATCTTTAAGATGAATAGATGGATGGATGGATGGATGGATCTTTAAGATTAATGGATGGATAGATGGATGGATGGGTTGATATTTAGGATGGATGGATCTTTAAGATAGATGGATGCATGGATGGATGGATGGCTGGATGGATGGATGGATGAATTGACATTTAATATGGATGGATCTTTAAGATGAATAGATAGATGGATGGCTGAATCTTTAATATTAGTGGATGGATGGATGGATGGATAGATAGATCTTTAAGATTAATGGATGGATGGATGGATGGCTTGATATTTAGGATGGATTGATGGACATGTTGATATTTAGGATGTATGGATCTTTAAGATGGATGGATTGATGGATGAATGGATGGATTGATATTTAATATGGATGGATCTTTAAGATGAATAGATAGATGATGGATGGATGGATGGATGGATGGATGGATGGATGGATGGATGGATCTTTAAGATGAATAGATGGATGGATCTTTAAGAATAGTGAAAGGATGGATGGATGGATAGATCTTTAAGATTAATGGATGGATAGATGGATGGGTTGATATTAAGGATGTATGGATCTTCAAGATGGATGGATTGATGGATGAATGGATGGATTGATATTTAATATGGATGGATCTTTAAGATGAATAGATAGATGGTGGATGGATGGATCTTTAAGATGAATAGATGGATGGATCTTTAAGATTAGTGAATGGATGGATGGATGGATGGATGAATGGATAGATCTTTAAGATTAATGGATGGATAGATGGATGGGTTGATATTTAGGATGAATGGATGGATTGATGGACGTGTTGATATTTAGGATGTATGGATCTTTAAGATGGATGGATGTATGAATAGATTGATGGATGACTGGATGGATCGATTAATATTTGATATGGATGGATCTTTAAGATGAATAGATAGATGGATGGATGGATGGATGGATGGATGGATGGATGGATCTTTTAGATGAATGGATGGATGGATCTTTAAGATTAGTGGATGGATGGATGGATGGATGGATGGATGGGTTGATATTTAGGATGGATGGATCTTTAAGATGGATGGATGGATGGATGGATGGATGGATGGATCTTTAAGATTAGTGGATGTATGGATGGGTTGATATTTAGGATGGATGGATCTTTAAGATGAATAGATGGATGGATGAATGGATCTTTAAGATTAGTGGATGTATGGATGGGTTGATATTTAGGATGGATGGATCTTTAAGATGAATAGATGGATGGATGAATGGATCTTTAAGATTAGTGGATGTATGGATGGGTTGATATTTAGGATGGATGGATCTTTAAGATGAATAGATGGATGGATGAATGGATCTTTAAGATTAGTGGATGTATGGATGGGTTGATATTTAGGATGGATGGATCTTTAAGATGAATAGATGGATGGATGAATGGATCCTTAAAATGAATAGATGGATGGATGGATGGATTGATATTTAATATGGATGGATCTTTAAGATGAATAGATAGATGGAAGGATGGATTTTTAAGATGAATGAATGGATTTATGGATCTTTAAGATTAGTAGATAGATGGATGGATAGAAGGATTGGCTCAAAAGTTGATATTTTCCCTTCTGCCCCACCACATCTGTCACATTTGGGAGATACAGTGGGAAATATTTTTACTTACTCTAGTTTCAGAGAAATGAACGCGATGTAAAACTTTAAACTAAATTAATTTATGTCTCAAATTTACATGTTGGTGTTTCTCAACATCTTATTTTTACGAGGTGGGTCATCAGACCAACACTCAACCCTCAACCTGGAGGACCAGGACATACACATACTCTACAGACAATTAAGCTAACCCAATTGACCTACAGTAGGTGAGAGTTCAATGTAACCATTACCGCCGGGGCTTATACTGCTGCCATTTTAAATTGCTGCCGCTCTGTTTTTAGTGTATGCAACATGCAAACTCCTGCAACTGGCCCAGCCAGGGCTCGAACCAGGGACCTTCTTGCTGTGAGGCGCCACCGCACCACTCTTTTGTTCTTTACTAGTCGCAAAAACTCGATGAAATAAAGAGTTCCCCTTTGCCCTCAACCTTGTTACAGTATATAACACATATTCAGACCTAACTGATAAAATGAAAACTCTTGCACCGTGCCTTTTCATAAATATCTACGTACAGTAACAGAAAGAAACTGACAATCTTCAGGACAACTAATGTCCTTATTCATTAGTGCCTGAATATGAAATAGCATTCATATTCAGAATGTGGTTAGCACTGCCGCCTCACAGCAAAAGGTCGCTGGTTTGAGCCTTGGCTGGGTCATTTGCCGTTTCTGTGTGGAGTTTGCATGTTCTCTGCGTTCTGGGTTTCCTCTGAGTGCTCTAGTTTCCTCCACAGTCCAAAGACATGTGGTACAGGTGAGTTGGGTAGGCAAAATTGTCCGTAGTGTATGTGTGAATGAGTGTGTGTGGATGTTTCACAGAGATGGGTTGCAGCTGTAAGGGCATCCGCTGCGTAAAACATATGCTGGATAAGTTGGCGGTTCATTCTGCTGTGGCGACCCCAGATTAATAAAGGGACTAAGCCGAAAAAGAAAATGAATAAATATATGGAACGGTATAACAGAAAATCTGTGTGGTTTTAAAACCTTGACTTTTCCAAACCGTGGTATACCTTGAAAACGGTTATCGTCCCATGTCTAATATTGCTCACACAAGACTTTTCAAATAATCAAATGTAAAGATTTGACATTTTGTATCTCTCAATATCATACACATAAACATTAATTATCCCTAACAAAATACAAAAATGTGGGCGATCACCTCACAGCAAGAAGGTCTCTGGTTGGAGCCTCGGCTGGGTCAGCTGCCGTTTCTGTGTGGAGTTTGCATGTTCTGCTCGTGTTGGTGTGGGTTTCCTCCGGGTGCTCTGGTTTCCCCCACAAGTCCAAACACATGTGGTATATGAATTGGGTAAGCTAAATTGTTCATAGTGTATGTGTGTGAATGCGTCTGTATGGATGTTTCCCAGTGATGGGCTGCAGCTGGAAGGGCATCCACTGCATAAAACATATGCTGGATAAGTTGGCGGTACGCTCAGCTGTGGCGACCCCGGATTAATAAAGGACTAAGCTGAAAAGAAAATGAATGAATGAATGAATAATCAAAACAAAAGAAGTCAGACCCCTCTTAAAATAAAAATTCCAGAATTTATGTAGAAGGGATTGTAGAGGTTTCCAAAGTTTCCTGAGTTTATCCTGTTTGTGGTTGAGGTCGTAGGTAAAATTTTCTTAAGGATGAAAGACTGACAACTCAGAAATCCACATGGAAATAGATGGAATTTAAGAAGTAGACCATTTTAGCACCGCTGCGTAAAACATATGCTGGATACACTGGTGGTTCATTCCTCAGTGGTGATCCAAGATTAATAAACCGATTAGAAAATGAATGAATTATTGCATTTGTAATAAACGTGTAACATTTAAACAGTTTGCTTCATCGTGAATAAAATGGCAGAATCCACTTATTAAAGGGATTCTTAACCTTTTACACACACTCAAGTGGTTATAAACTTATATTCTGTATATCTTCTGTTGAACACAAAACAAGATACCCACAACATGATTTAGAAAGTCATTGACTATTTTTGTTCCCCCCAGCATTCAGTATAACTTTGCTTGTTTTCAACAGAAAGAAATTTAAAGAGATCTGGAACAAGTGGAGAATGAGTAAATGATGACAGTGTTCATTTTTGAGTATCGCTTTAAGACAAACGTGGGACATTCCACTAAATGGGTAACATTTGCTTTTGTAATTTCTTAAAATTAAATGTATTTTTCATCTTTTTTTTAACACAGTATCTAGCAACACACATATTTAATTGTTTGAAATGAATATTGGGCAATCTCAGGCAGTTTTGTTTTATTGTTTACAAGGTTTTAAAGTTGGGGAAGGATACATTTTTCTCACTCTTGTTACCAAAAATCAAGTTGCTTTTTAAAACGGTGTTTTTAAAAATGTCAACTAATTGTTTTGTCTTCCACTGACAAAAGTGTTTTACTTTAGGAAATAGTTGGTAAAATGTTTGAATAATTTATATTTGTTACTAAATATTTACTAAACATGAGATGTATTTAAAAAAATAATGCAAAGTTATTTTTAAATTTTATAGGAGACCCAAAGTGCAAGATAATTTTTTTTAAGTCATATACAGTAATTGTCAACTATTGGATAAATGATGAACATAACACAGACAAAAAAAAAAGTCATTTTTATGCTAATTTGTTTAAAAAAATATTAATTATTAAATGTTTATTTTATTTATTAAAGGGATGGACATGGTCAGCAACAATACTCAGGTAGGCTGTGGCGTTGACGATGCTCAATTGGTACTAATGGGCCCAAAGTGTGCCAAGAAAACATCCCTAAATAAGCTAAATAATCTGCCAATGGGGTGAGCAAAATAATCTTGTTTTTCCTTTTAACTAAAGGTTATTTTGCTCACCCCATTAGAAGATTATTTAGCTTGTTTTAAGGAAAAACTCATTTAATTTTGGCATATTATTTCTAA
Organism: Danio rerio; assembly: GCF_052040795.2. Lineage (NCBI taxonomy): Eukaryota > Metazoa > Chordata > Actinopteri > Cypriniformes > Danionidae > Danio > Danio rerio. The sequence continues at coordinate 8,847,618 of NC_141036.1, read as the reverse complement.
AAATAAGACCATATATTTTGCTTGCCTAGAAAATGTTTCTTGATATAAGAATTTTTAGATATTTGCCCTAGAAACAAGACAAAAAATCTAAGCAAGAAAAGCATTTTTTGCAGTGTGGGGAATGCAACAACTGCTATTTTTTGTGTTGTACATAGTTTTTAAAAAAATGATTTAAATATTTTTTTCAAAATTTTGCAGTTTGTTAAACTTGAAGACACTTTGATTGTTTCTAAAATGCATTTAGAGTTCATTTCCATGTATTTTTATACGTTTAATATTCTGGGGACATAAATGTTACTCATTCGGTGGAATGTCCCATTTGGCATTTACTAACTTAAGGGAAACCCGTTTTATTGTTTATTCTGTTAGTAACTCCGTTTCACAATGAATGAATGAATGATATGCGTGAGCTGAAGGAAAAGTAACTCTACCATTTAAACACCCCAAATATTTTAAAATGTAATCTATATAAAACTTAAACATAAACAATGTATCAGTTAAGCACAAAACATAGCTAGCATTGATGTTTTAACAAATAAAAGGTGAACAATTCAGCGTTAGACGTGTTTCTGTGCGTGTGTGTGTGTGTGTGTGTACACAGCCATGTTGTCAGTAATGCTTTAACCGTGTGTGCTCAGATCCGTGTCACGCGCTCAGCTTATTCAACGCGCACATTGGGTCGCGCGGGGGTCTGGCCAGAACGCGCAACGCTAGTGGCTGATGACGGGGTGGTGTTGCCCTGGAGTGGGCGGGGTTTTTGTCGAGTGGGCGGAGTCTTTAGATACTGACAGCGTCCAGCGCGCACACACAGTCACACACATACACATTTACAGTGAATAAGACACCGTTCATCTCCGCTAAAGAGAGGTAAGCGAATCATTTTAATTGTCTTCGAAACGAGCCGTTATCCAAAAGTAAAGTCTGTGAGAGTGCACTGGGAGAGAGAGCAGGAGAGAGAGAGAAACGGGTGTAGGTTGCCCTAAAGAAGAACTTGTGAGTAAATAAGAGCTGTGGGCGAGAGAGAGGGCTGAGAGGTGGGGCTTCGGTGCTAGAATCCTAGAGAGTAAAGGAAACTTCAGTGTTGCTGCAGCACAATCAAATATTGTAAAACAATAAAAATACACATACGAATGATTCCACGTGGGAACAACTAAAGGTAGTCGACTTCCAATTTTGTATTGAATGAAGCGGCACGAGTGTGATTGAATCAGCAGTAGTTTTACCCTACTAAAACAAACAAACAACTATGTAAACGTGCTGTAAAAGTGATGAGATTGCTTGGTTATCTAAACGAGTGTAGTTTTAGAGTGTAGTATAGAATATTTTACTATAAAACTTTGCTAATTGTGTGTGCTTAAAACACTACAACACCATTTTACTACTGTTAAGGTTTAAGATACTGTTTATTTTTATGGTAAACTATTGTATGAAGTAATCTAAAATACATGTATAGCCTGAATTACATGTTAAAGTTCTGGAAACAACAGTTTCTATCAAAAATAAATAATAATAATATAATAAAAAATGGGATATTCTAAAATGCTTAACGTGTAAAAAGCTTAACGTGGCTTAATGTACGTAAACATCAACCAGAAAAACCCAAATTTCTGTCAAATTGTACTTGTAATTGACCCCAACTACTATAAAAAGAACAAGGAAAAGAGTCCCAATTTCATTTTAATGTGAAAAACAGCCCATTAAGCGTTATCTCCCACATTGAAGTCTATTATAAGAAAAAAGCTTCACATGGCTTAATTTACCTTAACAACAAGCGGAGAAAATCAAATTTCTGTAAAATTTTACTCATGATTTAACACTAACTTTAATTTTATTAACAGCCTTTTTAACATTTGGTTTCCCTAAGTTGTTTTAAACTTATGTTAAGCCTTTTCTTATTATAGACTTCAATGGTGAGAAAACGCTTAACATGATATTGTTCACTTTATCCATGGAATTAGGGCCCGTTCTTTTGACAATAGTGTTAATCACAAGGAAAGTTTGACAGAAATTTTGCTTTTCCTGATCGGTGTTAAGGTACGTTAAGCCATATTACGCTGTTGTTTCCTTATAATGGAATTAAAATGCATAACGTGAATATTTTCACTCACTAATTTTCACTTAGAGCTCATTCTTTGACATTAAAAAGTGTTTGACATGAATAAAATGTGATAGAAATTTGATTTTCCCCGCTTGATAGGGTACATTAAGCCATGTTAAGCTTTTTCCTTATAATATAATATATTATTCACTTTATCTATAAAATTGGGACTCGTTCTTTTTATAGTAGTTGGGGTTAATTACAAGTACAATTTGACAGAAATGTGGGTTTCTCTGGTTTATGTTTGAGTACATTAAGCCACGTTAAGCTTTTTTCATGTTAAGCATTGAATGTCCCATAAAAATCAAATTCATACAAGTTTTTTACATCTGTCTTTTTATGGCACAGCTATTTTACAGGGCCAAACTGAAAGTGGCACCACACATTTTGAAATATAAGTTCCTTTCTGTATGACTTTGCTTTTGTGGAACATAAAAGAGGATATTATTAGACATGTTTTTGTCATCTGTACAATCAAAGACAATGGTCGCCAAAATAGTTTAGTTACAAACATTCTTCCAAACATCTTAGTTTGCGTTCCACAGAAGGAAGGACGTTACATAAGCTTGGAACAGCACGAGGGTGAGTAAATGAATAATTTGAATGGATAATATTTGGATGAATTATACTGTATTGTTGAACCCATGTTATTATTTCAGAAGATCAAACTGGGAATAAAAAGTAATCCCACATATTTATAATTATAAATCTATATTATTATTTAAGAGGGTCAAACGGGGTTTGAAAAGTGGTACCACATATTAAGAAATATAAATGCTTTTCTCTGTGTATAACTTTGCTTTCTGTGGAACATTATTAGACATGTATTTGTCATCTGTACAATAAAAGACAATGGTCACCAAAACAGTTTAGTAACATTCTTCCAAACATCTTAGTTTGATTCCACAGAAGAAATTACTTTACATAAGTTTGAAACAACATGAGGGTGAGTAAATGATTAATTTCAATGAATGGATCCTTTTTTGGATGAACCCTACTGTATTGTTAAACCTATATTGTCTGATTATGTGAACGTTTACATCAATCATCAGCCAAAATATTCAATGAAATCAAAACTGTTTACATTTTTATTCATAGCTAACAATTGTATAAAATACTAAAACAAATATCACTAGTGTGAAAGCCTTGAGCATTAGAAGTTTGTGGAATACCACAAGGTTCTGTTTTAGGCACCGTTTTATTCTCTAGAGTGAGACTGAAGACACGGTTCAGTCTGAGAACGATGGTGCTCATAAGGGTGGGGCTTCTGTAAGAGGAGGAGTGTTTTAGTGTGTATTGAAGAGAGTCAGCTGAGAGATAGATACATTGTGGAGGCTTGCATTAGGAAATTAGATATCCAGAAGCAGGAGCAGTAATGGTGCAGCAGCCTTGTAATACTCTGTGTGCATTTAGCTCTCTGTGACTGGGCGGACGCGGGACTTTAAACAGATACCGGTGAGTCCTGGTTCTTGAATGCCTTTTAAATGGTTTCACGATGATTTAAACCTCGGTTTAAAGAGCATGACAAAGTTAAAAGCTTTGAGTGGTGATTTATGCATGGTGTAGTGCTTGAGGGGTGTGGAAGTGGGGCTTGTGTTTAACTTATCTGGTTGTTATTCAGGAATACAAGAAGGCAAATGTGAAAGCATTATGTTCTGAGTTACCATCCGCATGGATATTGACACTTTGTTTATGTGGTTAATATGTTAACTAAGGAGAAATTGCTTTCTTAAATGTTAAATAATCATCATCAAATGCCTGTAATGCTGTTATCATTGATGTTGTTTGCTTTGTTAATCATATTACAATGTGACACGTCTTATAACAAGTGTTTATAGTATCAGGTATCAGCTTTTATTGACTTTTTTGTGGTAGGGCGGCATGATTATAGTGTCCATGATACACATATGTTTAATAAGTACTTACAGCAGCATTACTGCTTGAAAACATTGCAGATTAAAGTAATAGTTCACCTAAAGCTAAATATCATGTCATCATTTACACATTGTTTACGTTTTTACAAAACTCCTATGACTTTCTTCCGTCTGTAAAACACATACAATATATTTTTGTGGAGATTAGCTGGAAACCGATTGACTTCCATAGTATTTTCCTTTTATGAATGTTATCGTTTTTAAGCATTCTTCAAAATATCGTCTTGCGTGTTCAATAAAGAAACTCATAAAGGTTTGGAAACACCTGAGGGTGAGTCTATTTTGAGCTATCCCTTTTAAAGGGTCGTGACACCCCCCACTTTCGGTTCAAGTCTACCTCAGGATTTTTCAAAAGATGCATCATAGTGGGCGTGGAGCTCCGCAAGCAAAGGGGAGGAGTGGGCGTGGCCAGCAGGGGAGAAGGAGGGGAGCGAACAACTGTTGTCAGTTAGCTCACAAAATGAGACAAACCGTAAGGAGACGCATGATTTTCTAGTTTACAAAGTAAAAATGCAAAGAAATAAACAGTAATTTAATGCCCTGCTACATTTGTTATTCCCAATTTCATGTACGCATAACCACAATTTATATAATTTTAAAGGTAATTGTGTTTATATGAACACTAGGGATGTAACGGTATCAGAATTTCACGGTACGGTAATACCTCGGTATTAATGTCACGGTACGGTATTTATTGAATCATTTACAGGAAAAAACAAAACTTATGAAAATACTCCAAAAAAGTGCCAAAAGTGTCAATGACATACAAATTAGTCATCTATCTGTAAGCTTTGAAACAGGAACTTCAATTTTAATAGCAAAAAAATATTAAACCATGTAAAAAAATTAAGTTTCAATTTAGTATTGTTGAAAACTCATCACATTCAACATTTAATCACTCACTCACTTAGATAGAGATGGGTTTAAAGGAAAATTATCATATAAATATAATCTGGTAAAAGCTGGTATCTCTGGGTGTTTACAATGTCCCCTGCAATAGAAAAAAACCCTCTTATTTGGAACTGAGGTTTCTGGGACAAGAGAGATATGACTTGGCCCAGGTTGACAGCAGTGGGTAACGTTGTGCATTGTCTTTCCCCTACTTGAGAGGACAAACCATGAGTGAGATAGAGATCTCATGTCTGCATCAATCTGAACAGTGTGCTGTGTTTCTGCAGTCCCCATGACTGATTATTAGTCGTATTCCCCAACTTGCAGGCACGTGCACACACAGGGCTCAACCTGTGCAGTGCACATGCCCTTTTTAGTCTTGGATAGAAAGTGCCCTTCCAAAATGATCAAAAGTGCCCCCGCGACGCGACATACCCCCAGTCCCCGCTTTACAGTACGCGCGCGATTACACAGCTGATTAGAAGGCGCGCGACAACACAGCTGATAAGAACTCGCGCGACAACACCGCTATTCAGTACGCGCGCGGCGACAACACCCGCTTTAGGGTTTTCCTGCAATTTTTCATCCCCGCTTCTAGCAGCACACTCCATTTCCGCATTACTGGATCTGTAGCGACAACAGACCGCAAGGGATTATGGCCAAGCCTGGGCTGATGGGAATTGTAGTTTCCGGTACCTCCCGTTCGCTTCATTCGCCTGAGCAAATTTTCTCAGAAGACCTATAATTTTACCGAGTCATGCGACTACGGTAATATCGAAAAAAAATAATATTGCGGTATGACGGTATTTACAATACCGTTACATCCCTAATGAACACTATAAATGAGGACTTTTCCCTCTAATCCCCGGGTCTGATTGCAGGTCTCTTGCCCTGTCTATTTAAACCATTAGCCCTGTTGTTAATCTATAAGATTAAGGCAAACACAGCAGCACGGCGATGTGTCTAAATGTGAATAAACTCCTGTTAAAAGACAACGTTTGACATTCTTGAATTCTCGTACAGCTCTCCTCATGAATAATTAAAAAAGCCAGCTCTTCTCATAGGATAAGAAAACTCAGCTATGAATAATAATGAGAAACCGACGCGTCATCTTTGCACTTGCTGTTTTGCGCTACGTCTCCGATTTTGATCCCTCCCCAAAAATCATTTTAAAACACGGAAGCTGAAATTAACTAACAAAAGCTCAAAATTGTCCAGTTTTCCCTACAATTAAAGCTAAAAGGTGCTAACATTGTCTTAACTGATGCACACAAATCTGTTAAAATCTCAAAAAAGTACTCGAGGGTTTTGTGAACATTTAACTATTAAATCCATATCCATCTTATTGTAGTTTAAATCACGTTAAATGATGATGAACAGTTTTCATTTGCCTAAATGTTAAACACTTTATCTACATAAACATTATTCAATAAATTATTATTCATAAATCTGTCAATGAATCTGTTCATTACATTATATAAAGCAGGGGTGCGGGTGCCCATGCTTTTTCGTATAAAGGGCTAAAAACCAAATACCATTATAAACTGTTAGCCTCAGGTAAATATACCAAACTATATTACATTAAAGCCAACATACTGTTATTCTACATGAACTTAATATTCTTCTTCTTCTACATCTGAGTCTAATTGCTATATGTATCTCCTCATAGACCATTCATACTACAACCACCAAACTTACCCCAAACCTCCAAACTGGTCTGACTGGAGTTGCTATATCTTTTCAATTAATCCGACTTACGGTTTTCCGAAAACTGACCCGGAAAATTCTGAAAAGTTCCATTGACTTAACATTGGACCAAACTTGATGACCTTATAACTTTGAGCCAGACTGTTATACAGACTTAAGTTTGGGCTCATTTAACACCGACTACCAATCTGCTCTATCTTACATCCGGCGCAATAAGGCGCAAGACGTGTTTACCCCAACGTGTTGCTATTTTCAGACCAACGCAACCTTAGTTTTCATGTTTTCCGCCAATTTGTTCAAATAGCAAATCCATTTGTACCTTGTTGTGGACTCATGAGTGTGCCGTCTAGAAAACTGGTGTGTTAAGGCGCATTATTGGCGCATTGCTATTTTGAGGAACTAAAATAGACTGTACAATAAACCAGTTATAAGCAGGTCTAAAGTCCAGCGCAGAGCGCGCTAGTTGTGCGCCTCGCTGACACATTGCTTAAAACACACAAGGTGTAGAGCAAGACGCAAATATCTTTACAAATGAAAAAGAATTAAAGGATGAAAATATTGCAGAAATATAAACACCACAGCCTTCATGCCTTCTTCAACTTTTTTTAGTTTATTCATGACAATTTTTGTATAATTATACAACTTTTGTATAATGTTATTATTAATTGTGGTATTATTTGTTATATTCATATTTATATTTGTTTTATTAAAAAGCAAGCTCAGACTTGTCCACCTGTCAGGTTTTGGACCATATAGGACATGGCGTGTGTTTGGATATAAGCAGGGCCGGCGCATCCATAGAGGCGACCTAGGGGGCCGCCTAGGGCGGCAGAATACAGAGGGCGGCGTCCCGGACACAACCCTCACCTCTCCCGCCCTCAGTTATATCTGTGTCTAGGGCGGCGTCCGTGACACTACCCTCACCACCCGCGCCCTCGGTTATATCCGCGTCTAGGGCGGCGTCCACGACACTACCCTCACCACCCGCGCCCTCAGTTATATCCGCGTCTAGGGCGACGTCCGCGACACTACCATCACCACCCGCGCCCTCAGTTATGTCCGCGGCTAGGGCGGGAGAATAGGGAGGGCGGTGTTCCTCGACCCCTCCCCGGTTTCACTTTAGGGTTGAGGGCGGCATAACCGTCCTTTGCCTAGAGCGGCAGTTCAGCTTGCTCCGGCCCTGGATATAACTCAGTTTTTTGACCGCACTTTGTTATTATTGTTCATTTATTTGTTTGCTAGAAATTAAAACTGAATTTAGAAATAGTTTTGAAACAAATCCTTGAGCTTACTAAACGAAATTAAAAATGGCTCATCCTTTATCCTCGCGCTGCAGATGCTCTGTTTAACTGTTTTCTTGCTAGTGAAGCGTTCAGTATTTCTACTCACAAAGTCCGCCATGCAAATAGCAAATACGCCATGGCGTGATGCAACTGACTCTTAAAGGGAATGAGAGAGGAGACTCTGATTGGTTTATGCACAAAACACACCCGGAACTCATTAAGACAATAAGCTCAACCCGCGTATTTTTCCGTTCTCAAAATAGTTAAAGTGGATTCGGGTATGCCCTTAATGTTTTTGCACCCTTCGTTTTAGACTTTGCGTCTAGATCGTTAAAAAAGAGCTCTACATCTATAAGGTTTAGGTTCTGGCACACTGTTGAAAACACTAAATTGATAAATAAAAGTGATTTCAAGTGTAGCTCCAGTTCCATGTAGATCATCTTGTTTAATCTGATAACAGAAAAAAATTGGTTGTACCTGCGTGTTGTTTTCTCAGTTTAGGCTTTGTATATTAAAGCCAGTACTGTAAATACCTGAGTAATCAAATAGTGTTCGAACAGTATACTGTAAAACCCAACAGTTTATTAAATGGTATGAGTGTCGTTAACTTAAAATTGCCTGAAAGTAAATTCTACACATTTGAAAAGAGTTTTGAACTCAGTATTGAAGGTAATGATTTAATTAAATGCCTCATTACTTCAACTCAAATGGAGTAAGCTCACAATACTCATATAGATTCTTTTTTTTAACTCAAATGGTTTGTAGCAATCAATTTCCTCGAACAGTTTGAGTAACCTTAACTAGTTGGATTTTGCAGTACTCAGTTGGTTTGAGTTCTCTTCATTTACTAGGTTTTACTGTGGTCAAATTGCTTCGTTTACTCAAATGGATTAAGTTCTTGGTTCTCATTACAATTAGTTTTTGAACTTTAATGCTTTGTTACAAGCGGTCTCCTTAAACGGTTTGAGTTACCTTGAATTATTGGGATTTACAGTGAAGGGATCTGAATAGTAATTTTACCATTCCAGAGTGTGTGTTTTGTCCCTCTTTTAGTACAAATCACATATAGTGAACAAAAGGTTCTTGACCTGTCACCTAGAAAAGATCTGCTGCAGAGCGAATTGATTATGAACTTCAGTGCCGTCACTCTCACTAGCCAGTGGACTTAATGGACACATTCCATTCTATCTTGCGTCATTTTGCTATCATTCATAGTTTCCTATACAGTGTTAATACCCCCACACTGAGGCAGGGTCGTGACAATATAGACCCGAGACTGGACACCACAGTTCAGCAAGTGGAAATCCCTGCTGTTCATCCATTCAGCTTTTATGTACATTGAGTTAGTGACTCATAAGGGAAGATTTTGCGTACTGTGGTCAGAGCGATCTGTCCTAGAGCTTAATGAGCCCACGTTTTGCTGGTTCAGGATGTCCGAGTGAAGTTTTATGCAACTCATAATTGCTGTGCTTATGTCTTTCTTTTTCTGGGTTGTGCTCTGTATTTTACTCCAGTACTGGATGAGATCCTCTCCTTTTTTCCCAGCCGCACTATGTTTCATTCTTAACCAGGCTAATTTTCTTATATCTTTAGTGTCAACGTTTTATAATCTTACAGTTGTCATGGTGAGTTTGACCCAGAATTAGTACTGCTGTGATCATGATTCTGCTGCATGGAGGTTCACTGTGTCTTATATCGTGGTTTTGTTGTTTTGGAATTGCTGTAATTACAAGACAGCAACTCAGCAGTTCTACTTAAGAGGAACGTCTTCAAATTTGTTTCTATGGCAACGGACACAATACCTAAATGGATGCACATGTTACTTGGCTGTGATTGACAACAATTAGTTTAATCACTATATTATTTCACTTCTATAGATTAAATTATCACAAACTGTTAAAAAAAGCAAGCGTTACCTGGGAGTTATACAGAAATATGAGAAAGGACCTAATTGTGTGGGCCGCTGCAGCCTTTTGTATTTGTTTATGACATTTGAGAGAGATTCCTGGTCATTCACTATTCCAACTTGTAATTATGAGTGATGTCACATACGTTGTGTCCCCCATCACAAGCACCCCCTCCCCCCCTTTTTAAAATAGGATCCAAATCCCTGCCTTTTTGAGGCCCACCCCAAAGTGACTTAGGAGTACAGTTTCCCTGCCCACCAAATTGATTGACATCTGCTAATTAACATGTCTCCATAGTAACGCGTATAATCATATCAACAAGACAGGACGTGTGCAAAGCAACAAGGATTAAAAGATCTGTTCAGTTCTCTGTGATCATCAACCATCATTAAATGTGATTGGTAATTGTAGTATTACTTACTGTAATAATTCTCACAATTGTTACTTGAGATCTGCTTCTATGTCTGTCAATGTGCTGATGCAGCCAGAGATTGAAGCGCACTGAGATGCTGTGTTCACAGTAGATATGGGATGTGTGAATAAATTGCAAAATTCACACATAAATAGACGTGCTACATTTTGAGTTTACTCGCTTCATTCGCGCGTCAAATTCACTTCACAATAGACGCGGATTCGCGTTATGGGCAGGGCTTTTGTCTGCCCCGTGACTCTAGCTTCATTGCTAAATGGCTAACATGGACTTTATTGAGATAGTAGCTGTGTTTTGCTGTTTATGTGCTTTAGGAAGGCTGAAATACAGCGTATATTCATTTGGCGCCGTGTCTGAGTCCACTAGATACTTTCAACGATGCACCCAGCTCTCCAAATTCATCAACTCTTCCAGAAACTATACCTGGATTAGGGCTGCAGGATTCATTGTATTATGAATCCGATAACAATATTTGTGGCCCATGATCAATAAATAATTATCGTCACGATTTTACAGTATAAAGACCAAACCATTATTTTAATGGGGGAGTTGTACCACATCACAAGCATGAGGTGACTGCATCTAGATTGCAAGTGTGTGTTTTTTTTTTTCTCTAGGAATGCATTGTCGATCAGGTAGCCTTTGTTCCTGTTCAGTCCAAACCTTCCAAGGTAACACAATAACCCTCATTAACCACCTTAAAATCCACCACAAATTGGCTGTCATCAGTGGGTTAATGCGCTCAGGAGAGTTCTGCTTTACGTTTTTCTGTGCATTACTAACATCACTAAACCAGACAACATTTGTTTTATAAGTTAACCAAATATTCGCAGAGATTTAGCAGTTTTTTTTCCTGATGCCTTTGCTAGTTATGTAGACAGAAGACACTGTATACAATTGTTTTGATGTAAAAAAAGAGTCGCTGTGGTCCTGTTAGCACAGGTATTCAGGTTCGTTTTCATCAATCTGATGCAACTTTTATTATTTACAGGAAATAAAATGCAGTTAAAAGCTTCAGATCAATTAAACTCAATTTATTAAAAGACAAGCCTATTTTATACATATATAACAAATTTTCTTTATTTTTGATTAGGCCATACACTTTAGTCTGTTTTACAGTTTTAATATGTATATATGCTTTTATAAAATAACAATCGTTTAACAAATATTTTAGCACATCGAAAGTAGTTAAATCACTGATTAAAACCTTTATGCAAAAGGATCAGGAATTGATCCGCGCAGGAAAAAAAGGCAGTCCGACACACATATCTTTCTCATACCCCGTTTTCGAAGATACATTCTAACCTGGATGATGGAGGCTTTTAACGGTGCTTCCGACTGAGTCAAGCCCAGCTTGATGACTGTTGTCTGGTGTCAGCAATAGAAACAACAAGCGCTATGTCATAATCATGCAAAAAAAAAAGAGAAAAGCTTTTGATTAATTAACGCGGTCTGAATGTTGGCTAAAATTCCTTAAAAGTTCTGGAAAAGTCTTGGAAAAGTCATGGAATTTTAGTAAAAATGTTTATGAACTTTGTTTAAACGACCCCAATATGACTGTGGACACACTATACCTACACACAGCTATGTAATGTAATGTATAATGTAATGTGTATTTATATAGCGCATTTATTGTGTATGGCCATACACGCAAAGCGCTTTACAATCATGAGGGGGGTCTCTCCACACCACCACCAGCTCTGTCTAAACAGCTTCTAAAAGACGATTTTCATCATAGGTGCCCTTTAAAATCGGGTTATTGGTGTCCATGTAAACATACTCAATGTTCTAGTATTTTTTGTATATTTTAATAAAAGAATCGTATATATTATAGTATATAATAGAAATACCTTCTGATTTAAAATGACACACAAAATTTTTTGCAGTTCAGCATATTGCTGCTTACAGTGTACTCTCAAAAATGACTTTCAAACTACTTGTTGAAAATGAGTTGAAACAACACAATTTGAAAGTATTTTGGGGACAACTTAATTGTTTTAAGTTCAGTCCAGTTCAATTTGTAAAACAAAAAATGATTAAGTTAACTTAATTGATTTGTGTTGGGATGACATGAAGGAGTTGTGTGGAACTCAATATATTTATACAGTGTAGGAAGAGCATTCCCTGTCTACCCAGCATCTGATTTTTCTTTATGAAATAAATTAAACTGTAAAATCAAACGAAAAACCTCAGCTAGTTGTGAAATATGTTACGGACGTGTCCATTGCCGGAATTAAATTGCAAACAAATTTAGCCCACCCATACAGCAAACATGTGCACAACCATAAGAGCTTCAATCCCATTCATCATTCAGATTGCATAAGAGCCTATTCCTCATTGCCCAATGAATCTCTCATCCAATTAGCGATTGTCCATGTTTCCAAAAGCTTTTCTTCCCGGTCGCCCATTCAGCCATTCCGATGACACGAAGCTTTCTTATTGCGTCCTCTTGCGCAGTGGCTCCAAAATAATGAAATTGCCCATAAATAAAGAAATCAGGAGGAGCAACTGAGGTGTGACCGTTGTGCTGTCGACCAGTGCCTCATTTGGAAGATTCACAAGAAAATCTTGGGCGTACCAAATCATGCTCATCTTCCTATAACATTTTACCATTCAACAACACTGATACTGTATGTACGGTGTTCCTATTGTAAGTGGTGTTAGTTCCAGTTAAAGTAAATAATGTTTGTCAGGGTTTCCCAGTACTGAGTTACGATTGGAAGGGCATCCGCTGAGAAAACATATACCAGAATAGTTGGTGTTTGATTCCGCTGTGGCAACCACTGATAAATTAGGGACTAAGCCGAAGGGAAACTAATGAATGTTTGTCAGGATGATTGAATAAGTTTAATTTGTATTCATTTTCAAGGAGTTGTTGGAATTTGCAGGTAATCTCACTCCCACTTGACCTTTATCGGGTCAGTTAGCTCTGGGTCCAAGAATCTTGACCTGTCTTTTGTTAAGTAAACAAATCAGTACTTTTTTTCTCTCTCAGTATTCTCAGAAAATCAGTCTTGCCTACCTGTTCTCTTAGTAGCTATGTTAGCACAGTTTATTAACATTGTCAGTCTTGCCTAATTGTACCAAATATGTATATTCATTCATTTTTTCCTTCATTAAAATAATCGGTCACACTTTATTTTGATGGTCCGTTTGTTGAATTTAAGTTACATTGCATCTACAGTACATGCCAACTAATTCTCATTAAATTATAAGTAGACTGTTAGGTTGGTGTCAGAGTTAAGGCTGATTTTTACTTCTGCGTCATAACCCTCGCCGTGGCCATCAGTGTCGCTGACGTGCAACTCTCAAAAAATGTAACTACACGTCGCAACGACACGTAGCACAAGCTCTGTGATATTCGGCTTGGTAGCGCTGACGAGTGTGGGTGGGACCGAGAGCCACGCGAGCCTGATGGAGCGAATGTTTACAAGTGTCGAGTCCCGTGAAGGAGCTCCGGATGGAAAGTTTTTTTTTTGTGTTTACCTCAAGTTGTTGCATGTCCACTGGTTCCTGCCTCAAAATGAGCGAGTTTGAGAAACTTTTACATTAAGGAAGCGTTCAGAAAAAACAAAACACCAGTGAAAAAACTCGACACAGAGGAACATAAACACCTCACTGCCAACTAGTGTTTCAGAAGTGTTATTGCAGAGCAACAGAAACGGCACGCAGAAGTATGAATGCACAGCTACGCACGTTGCATGTGCCGTGGGTCACGCCGATTACTTGACGCAGAAGTATAAACCAGGCTTCAGTGTAAGTTGACATGTACTTGCAAAGCTTCTAGTCAGTTAAATGTCTGTTGAAAGAGCAGTATCAACAGATATTAAGCACAATCTACTAATACTCAAATGGACCATCAAAATAAAGTGTTACCAAATAATCTAAAATGAGTCATACATCGCCTATATTTGTTAATGTATAAAAATTGTAACAAGTTATTGAACTGATGGCGAGTGTTGGAAGTAGGAATGGCTGACATGAGACATGCTGTCGAGATCTGGAACAGCAGATGTTTCGAAACACTGCTCCAAAAGGTGATTAAACACCCAGGTCACGTGACTAAAGCCATTCAAAGGATTGGTAACCTCACAAGCATTCCGAAACCTGCCGAATCTGCCTTTAATTGACTTGGTTGGAAACAAAATCACTATCTTGCAGAAGAGCATCTCTGAACGTACAACACATCGAAACTTGAGGCGGATGAGAGCAGCAGACCACACCGGGTGCCTCTTCTGTCAGCTAAGAACAGGAAACTGAGGCTACAATTCGCACAAGCTGACCAAAATTGCACTATAGAAGATTGGAAAAACGTTGCCTGGTCTGATGAGTCTCGATTTCTGCTGCGACATTCGAATGGTAGGGTCAGAATTTGGCATCAGCAACATGAACACCACAGTCTACCTGAGTATTGATGCTGACCATGTCCATCCCTTTATGACCCCAGTGCACCCATCTTCTTATGGCTACTTCCAGCAGGATAACGCACCATGATATAAAGTCAAATCATCTCAGACTGGTTTGTTAAACATTACAATGAGTTCACAGTACTCAAATGGCCTCCACCGTCATTAGATCTCAATCCAACAGAGCACATTTGGGATTTGGTGGAATGAGAGATTCACATCATGGATGTGCAGCCGACAGATCTGCAGCAACTGCGTAATGCTGTCATGGCAATATGGACTGAAATCTCTGAGGAATTTTTCCAGTATCTTGTTGAATCTATGCCATGAAGGATTCAGGTAGTTCTAAAGGCAAAAGACAGTCCAACAGTTACTAAGGTGTACCTAATAAAGTGAGTGTATGCACAGTATAATCATACCTGCCAACACTTTTTTTTTCCTGGTAGTCTCCCGTATTTCAGACCCATCTCCCGTTTTGTTATTTCTCCCGGAAAACTCCCGTAATTCTCGCCACCCGTGTTCCTCAGCTTTTTGGTGCAGTCTATGACACCATTGGATCACCGACTTTGGTATGATATCCGATTGCAGTGGCTGCCCGAAACCCTGTGCATATACAGACCAGGAACGTGCTCAAATAGGGCTCAACCTGCACTATCCATCCCTTGGAAAGTCTTTGCACAGTACTGGTACAGACACCTAGACATCCCCACTCAGCCCCCCAAACCATCCAGCCCTCCCCCGTCCTGGAATTTCAGAGACAAATGTTGGCAGGTATGGGCATAATGCACTTTACAATCAAAAGACTATGGCATTTACTATAAATCACTACAATATTTTTGCATGAATCTTGAATACTTTTATTTTGTATTCAACAAAATAAAAGTCTTACACAATAAATTACGATTTTTTTAATGATTTTATATATTACAATACATATAACACTGGTATGTGTTTACTAGTCTGCTACCGTCTGCAGTTGTGTGAACATTGGAGTATAACACAAGAGTCCCATCTGCTGTTAAACAGGCTTGTCAATCGCAAATTCTGACTGCGTAAAGGTGAAACGAAGCCAGATATCATCACTCCGTTGCTATAGCAAAGCGTGTTTGTTTTGGCAGATAAAGTTGGCAAACTGCCTGATTTTTGTTCTCTTTTTCTGTCTTTAATAGCCTACGTGTATGCACAAGTATCTCGACACAGAGCTTGGTCTTGTGTTATAAGTTATTTGATTTAGACTGAGTATAAGGATCTCGTCACAAAAAGACTCTTTCAGAAAATGTCAAATTGTACTTTTCACATGTGTTATCTTCTTTGTCTTAAACAAAAAAGACGTTCTTGTGTCGAATCATAAAATCATGAATATGAAATATGCGTGAACATTTCAATATTTCAGAGTTTAAAACATCTGGCCACAAGAACTTTTTTGTAACTTTAATAAAGGTTATATAATATACAATGAAGACTATGCAGTGTTGATTATTCAATATCTGTACCTGAATAGTGAATGCCGGAAATATAAGGTCAATAAAGGATTCAACCAATAATTAAGATGTAATAATGTGTCTCTCAAGCTGACTGATGGACAATTACCAGATCAATACTTAAAATGTATGTCTAGTTTTAATTAAAAGCTAAGCGTGAGTGATCATTACTGCTCCCGGTCGCCTGTGTTTCTAGATATGCTTATACAGTTAAAGTCAGAATTATTCGCCCCCGTGTTTATTTTATTCCTCAATTTCTGTTTTACGGAGAGCAGATTTTTTTTTTCAACACATTTCTAAACATAAAAATTTTAATAACTCATTTCTAATAACTGATTTATTTTATCTTTGCCATGATGACAGTACATAATATTTTACTAGATATTTTTCAAGACACTTCTATACAGCTTAAAGTGACATTTAAAGGCTTAACCAGGGTAATTAGGTTAACTAGGCAGCTTAGGGTAATTAGGCAAGTTATTGTATAATGATGGTTTGTTCTGTAGATTATCAAGAAAAAATATAGCTTAAAGGGGCTAATAATTTTGTCCCTAAAATGGTGTTGAAAAAATTAAAAACTGCGTTTATTCTTGCAGAAATAAAACAAATAACACTTTTTTCCAAAAGAAAAAATATTATCAGACATACTGTGAAAATTGTCTTCCTCTGCTAAACATATTTTGGAAAGTATTAAAAAAAGAAGAAAAAATTTGAAGGGGGGTAATAATTCTGACTATAACTGTATATATATATATATATATATATATATATATATATATATATATATATATATATATATATATATATATATATATATATATATATATATGTATGTATATATATATATGTATGTATATATATATATATATATATATATATATATATATATATATATATATATATATATATATATATATATATATGAGCAATATCACACGAGTAGCAGTGCGATATGGCTACATATCGGCACTGGTGGAAGGCGTGCGTTGGCACGAGGCTGCAGGCCTAGTGCCTTAGTGCCCCCACCAGTGGCGATATTCAGCCATATCGCACTACTACGAGTGTGATATTGCATTTATACAACAGTTTGACGGCATAATTGTGTATATAAAAACAAAATCAAACATGGAGACTCTCAAAAACCGTTTTGTATGAGGAACTACTTTTTTCCGGATTCAAATCATAGCTGACAGTTAAACAGTTGAACAAGCATCTTTTAAACTTTAGATCTGTAGTGTCTGTTTTAGCTGGCTGTATGTGGGCGGAGTAATACACAAAGGGTAAAGAGGCTGTAGGAGTTCTAATATTGCAGAATATCGCACGGCTATCAGCCAATCAGATTTGAGAACCAGACAGAACTGTTGTATAAATATATTTATATAAATATATATATTTATATATATTTTTTATATATATATATATATATATATATATATATATATATATATATATATATATATATATATATATATATATATATATATATATATATATATATATATATATATATTTATTTATTTTTTTATATATATAAATATATTATAAATATTTGTATAATGGACTACTATTTACTTGAGTAAGTTTTTTACTTTTACTCGAGTAACTTACTTTTACTTGTACTTTTACTTGAGTATAGATTTTGGATACTCTACCCACCTCTGCCAGTTGTTAATTTTACCTTTTAAAGAATGTTTTTCAGATTTTAATCGTGATTTGGCGATTGTCAGGAACAATGAGTAGCTGAAACGGCGTGTATGCTCATCTAAAACGAAACGCTAAAGGAAATAAAGATGCCCAGCAGCAGGATTGAGCACCCCTGGTGTCAGTAATCATGAGATAAACTGTTCCTGGCAGCACATAGGCTAGCACATTTATTGCTCAACATGCTGTATCCATGTCACTATCTGTTTTCCCAGTGCATGCGCTCTTGAGGAATGGAACGTGTTTATATACAGTTTCAATGTTCTCCACCTCTTCCATCTCTTCCTCGATTTTTATGAGTTTTCCAGACCCTGACATAAGGAAGCATCCCGAAAACAGCGGGCTGCTCTGTGGGGAAGTTTGATGTTCTGGGTTAGGTTTGGCTGCAGTATGTTACACTTCTTAGCAGCTGTCTTCTTCATGAACAAGTTGATTCTCAAGTGATTTTCTCATAGAATGTTTCAGTGAGCTGGCAGCACGGTGGCTCAGTGGTTAGCACTGTCACCTGACAGCAAGAAGGTCGCTGGTTCGAGTCCTGGCTGGGCCAGTTGGCATTTCTGTGTGGAGTTTGCATGTTCTCCCCGAGTTTGTGTGGGTTTCCTCCGGGTGCTCCGGTTTCCCCCACAGTCCAAACACATGCGCTTTAGGTGAATTGAATAAACTAAATTGGCCATAGTGTATGAGTGTGTGTGTGTTTCCCAATACTGGGTTGCAGCTGGAAGGGCATCCGCTACGTAAAACATATGCTGGAATAGTTGGCGATTCATTCCGCTGTGGCTCTTTTTAAAACAGAGACTAAGCTGAAGGAAAGTGAATAAATGAATGAATGTTTCAGTGACTTTTCCTTCAATGACTATTCTTTAACTGTTCGTGCCCAGTTTGTGTAGTCACATTTACTGTTCCACGCTTGTTAAAATGAACAGTATATTGTTATATACAGTAGGTATTGCTAATGGATTTTATTATAAGAAACAGTTTTCAGTTGAATGTATTTCATGAAGCCCTTCAACTGCACATACAATGGAGATTAGGATTCGGGAAACAATGTAATCTTCACTGTTTAACACTGTTCAAGGAACTTTAGTTTGGGTTATTAGAGCAATGTTTTACTAAATAACCAGTGCACATTAAGAAAAAAACTTCAACACAGGCTTATTGGAAATATATGAAGAGTTCAGATTCAAAACCCTCTAAATCAGTGGTTCTCAAACTGAGGTACGTGTACCACTAGTGGTACGCAGGCTTCCTTGGTACGCGGAGAAATTAAATGTCATGTACATGCTACACACTAGGGTTGTAACGGTATGAATTTTTCACGGTATGATAATCGTCTAAAACAATACCACGGTTTGACGGTTTTGCGGTATACGGTATGTTACAAATGTTACAAAATAATAGAACAGTGAAGCAAATTTGACTTTTTCCAAATAATATATTTTTAGTTACTATAAACAACACCACTTACAATGAACAAATAAAAATAAGAAAATAATAAATAATGTGTCAAAGTCCAAATAAAGTCCAAACAAACATGGTGCAAATCCTCAGTAAAAAATAGATATAAATATTTACTATACTATAAATAGTTACATAACGAAACTAGATTCAATATGGAACATCCTTAGGTTTTATGTGCCAGCATGGATATGGTTGTCTATGGATATGGATTTGGAAATGGTTGTCTGCAATGCAGATAAACAGCTGCACCTTCATTTGCGTCTTTTGAAAACAGCAAGAGCAGCAGTTCGTCTTTGCTGTGTCACTGTTTTGTCATGTTTCTGTGCTGCTGTGCATGCAAAAGTACTTAGTATGAGAATTATTTCATGCAAAACTTTTTTTGGCGTTTTATTTAGCCGCGCATAAATGTACAGCCTATCTCTCATTCCGTGTTGTTCAAAAAGCTTGGTCCACAAACAAAAGCGAAACCTATGCTTATTGGTTGTGATATAGCGAGTTTGAACCAATCTGGGCATGGAGGAGGGACAATGCATCAATGTATCATGTCTGATTTGTCCGGAGACACAGTGACGAGCGTTTCTTTGTCAAATCAGCGTTGTCAAATGTTGATGACGTAACCGCACTGATTCCGGAGCCTCTGAAAGTCCGCGTTGTTATGTGATATAGCACTGGAAAGCTGAGATTCTCTTCTTTATGCCAATCTTTGAATTGTATGAATCGGATCAGCGGATCAAAAGTTATTAAACATTTAAGAGCAATACTTATTTTTAGCCGCGGGCGGCTGTCTCGGTCTTTAAGGGTTAAAACCGTTGATATGCAATTGTTCATGGTATGATAATCGTGCACGTTCAAATCGTGGTAAACCGTCATACCGGTATATTGTTACAACCCTACTACACACATTAAAAAATGTATCAAAAATGATGTATATAATATGTCATATATGACATATAGCCTATATTTCTGAGGTAACCTGCCACGTTTTTTAACTGTGCAGAGTTGTAGCTGCTTTACTGGGCCTACTACGCTACTGTATTTCAATACTGCTCATTTTGTTGGTACTTTGAGAGACAATTTTTTTATGAGGTGGTACTTGATGAAAAAAGTTTGAGAACCACTGCTCTAAATCCATTTCCTCTTTTCTTGTAAATTAGCATTTTCTATCAGGCTCTTCTGATTCACAAGCCAGAGGTTCACAAGTTTCATTTTATATGTAATGATAAGCAGGCCTGGATTGGCCAATCGGGAGGACCGGGAGAGTTCCCGGTGGGCCGGTCTGTTTTTTGGCCGCAAGGGCCGATGTTTCTAGCTGCTTGCACTCTCAGCAGTCGCACTTTTTTTTCATTTATTTCTTTATTTGACCTTAGCCTCACACTTTTTATTCATTATTTTGCCGCAGCTCCGCTCTTCTTATTTATTGTCTCGTAGCCCCATGAGCAAAATGCAGCCTGCAGGGTAATGATGATTTATCATTCTGGCCAATCAAGCACAACAGCGCCATTGTGGTCCAGTGGTCAGCACGTTGCGTTACGACGTCGTCAATCCGTGTTTGATCCTCACTTAAGTAATTTTTTTTTTTTTCATTTTTATTGTTAAGATATATAAAACTGTAAGTTTGTTGAACATTTGAAGTTCTAAAGCAGCTGTTTTCTTGAAAAAGACGAGATAGTGTGATAAGAAACTGAATTGGAAATTACCTTATTTTAACATAGTCAGTCGTGAACTGAGGTGGGCCGGTCTTATGCTTGATACTCCAGGGCTGAAAATGAGTCCCACTCCGGCCCTGATGATAAGGTTATTAGCTTGTAAATAAAATACATTTTTTTCAAACATGTCACTTTAGACAGTTCTTTGGTTTTAACTAGGGATGTAACGGTATCAGAATTTTACGGTACGGTAATACCTCGGTATTAATGTCACGGTACGGTATTTATTGAATCATTTACAGGAAAAAACAAAACTTTTGAAAATACTCCAAAAAAGTGCCAAAAGTGTCAATGACATACAAATTAGCCATCTATCTGTAAGCTTTGAAACAGGAACTTCAATTTTAATAACAAAAAATATTAAACCATGTAAAAAAATAAAGTTTCAATTTAGTATTGTTGAAAACTCATCACATTCAACATTTAATCACTCACTCACTCACTTAGATAGAGATGGGTTTCAAGGAAAATTATCAAATAATTATAATCTGGTAAAAGCTGGTATCTCTGGGTGTTTACAATGTCCCCTGCAACAGAAAAAAACCCTCTCATTTGGGACTGAGGTTTCTGGGACAAGAGAGATATGACTTGGTCCAGGTTGACAGCAGTGGGTAATGTTGTGCACTTGAGTGGACAAGCCATGAGTGAGAAAGAGGTCTCATGTCTGTATCAATCTGAACAGTGTGCTGTGTCACACCCTCCGTCCCGCCCTTCAGTACGCGCGCGACAACACAGCTGATCAGAACGCGCGCGACAACACAGCTGATCAGAACGTGCGCGACAACACCGCTATTCAGTACGCATGCGGCGACAACACCCGCTTCAGGTTCGATCATTTCCAGCTCTTTTTGATGCCTGCTTTTAGCAGCACACTCCATTCCCGCATTACTGTATCTGTAGCGACAACAGACCGCAAGGGCTGATGGGAATTGTAGTTTCCGCTACCTCCCATTCGCTTCATTCGCCTGAGCAAATTTTCTCAGAAGACCTATAGTTTTACAGAGTCATGCGACTACGGTAATATCGAAAAAAATTAATATTGCGGTATGACGGTATTTACAATACCGTTATATCCCTAGTTTTAACCAAGGTAGATTTTATTTAGCGTCAAAAAGAGCTAAATCCACTTGTGCTTTTTATGCAAAACCCTCTAAATCAACCTATAGAGTGGAGGAACTATGACGTCACTTTGTAGGCTAATCGGCTGCTAGCATAAAACTGGTTCCCTCGTGAAAATCCCTATAGGATTTTCCCATAGGCTTTTCGAAGATTGCAAATAATAAGCTCTGTGTTCAAACACCGTTCATTACACTTACACGTTTTGTCCAGCCGGATAATCCTCACACGAAAATACAACTTGGAGCACTTTTGGATCTTAAATGCAAGCGCAAGAGTTAAAAAGCTAACATTAGGCTATAAACGGACTACAGAGCCCTCGGGGCGCTCGCCTGTGACGTCAGCCCCACACTGCTACAGACAACTTCTCAAGCTTATTTTTAGAAATAATGTCCATGACAAAGAGTTAATCTCTCTTTATATTATATTATAATCCACGCTATATATTATAAACAAATAAATACGCAAAAATACATAGACCTATGTGCCTTTTGGATCGTTTTTACGTGGGAAATACATCTGTTTTGCTTTGCGGTTGTTCTAAAAGTTTTAAAACTGCGTGTATAAATCTGCCTATGTAGTATTTTCATCAGACATATTTAAATAAGTGTATCGCTCGCATGTGCAGGATAAATTTTTGGAAGAGCGGGGAGGGGGGGTGGGGGGGGGTGGGGGGTGGGGTTGTGGGTGTGAGAATGCTCGCGTACTGAAGAGCTGTGTTGTCGCGCGCCTACTGAAGGGCGGGACCGAAGGTGTGCCACGTCGCGGGGGCACTTTTGATCATTTTGGAAGGGCATGTGCACTGCACAGGTTGAGCCCTATGTGTGTGCACGTGCCTGGCATCCGCTGCGTAAAAACTTGCTGGATAAGTTGACGGTTCATTCAGCTGTGGCGATCCCGGATTAATAAAGGGACTAAGCCGACAAGAAAATCAATGAATGAACTTATATTTAATATAAATAATTTTAATTTAAAAGTATTTGTTGCTAAATTTATGAAAGTAGCCAAGCAGCATCATACCCTGCAACATTGCTCAAAGTTGGCCCATGTGTCATCATCCTGATGCAAACTCACAGCATTCATGTCACTGTTTATGGATCTGTGTTCCTCCTGTGTGTTATGTGTCAGGCCATGTGTGTTGTCGGGTGTGCGAGGGTGTGTGTTTGTTTACCTTTTTGTGTCGACAGTGTGCTATAGAATCAGCTGATGTCATCAGCTGACTTAATCATCCTCCAGCTGAACCTTATTTGGCTGGCTATATATTACGCCTGTGGTATGTTTTGGTTATCAGTTCGTTGTTTGTCATTGTTCCTGTCTGTTGTTACCCAGTATCCTTCACTGTCCATTTTGATGTCTTCGTTGTGGTCTGTGGCTCTCTTTTGTATTGAACATTCGTGTGTCCAGTGGTATCTTTTGATGCATGTTTTCATCTGTTAATTAAATACTTGCATTTGCCTTCTTTTCTGTCTAAGTATCGTGACAGTTCAGCATGTAGTTTTGTAAACTTAATCTGCCATTCATGTTAATACACTGTAGAAATAATTCTGTAGGCCTGTCTATCTTTACAAATAATATCTTGCATTTTACACAAAATTATGTAACAAATATATATTTTTTTTCTTTTGCTAAAATAAATGCTTATCATGTTGGACTGCAATCTATTATTTATTTATTTTTTGCATTAAGCTAAAGCTGCTTATTCTTTTCAATGAGTAGCTCTCATACATTGTTTTATTTTCAGGGTATTGAGGTCATTTTATTTAATGGATAAACAGTTTTTCCTCATTCATCGTCCATTTCTCAAATCAGAACAGAAATAAAAAATCAATAAAAATTGTAAAACAGGATAAATTCTGTATTGGGAAATATGAACTTGAATAAATTGCAATGCATAAAATTTGTATAAAGTTTTTGATTGTTTTAGTACTAACAAATCTTTTCAAAAAGCACTATTTCTTGCAGGATTAGGCTGGAAGACCAGAGAAAGCACGTGCTGTATGATCAGAAGTGGACAAAAGGGTTAAGCATATAAGCGGCATGTTTTTGAACTGGAATGTGTCAATCTTGTTTTCCTGTGATCCAATCGAGCAAAAGGTGTATTATTACGGTGTAAACAGGACTGCATGTTAAACTTGCCATCTCATCTGCGTATTCATCCTCGCCTTTCTCATAGTAATCTTCATAAACTATTCCAGGTATGGTGCGCGACAGTCTTGGTTAAAAAAGCTGCAAGCTGCAGTACACAGGCACGCTAAGACGAAACATTTGATTGCATTTAAAATGCGTTCATATTGCGCAACGACAAGAAATAATATAGATCGTGTCACCAAACACACGAAAACGAAAGTAACGATCGTGGTTTAAAAATGTAAGAAGTAGAAAGTACAGATATTTGTGTAAAAATGTTGGGAGTAAAAGTAAAAAGTTGCAGAGAAAAAAGTAGTGGAATAAAATACTGATACCAGAATAAACTACTTATGTACGGTAACAAAGTATTTGTACTTCGTTACTTCCCATCTCTGTACTGGGGAGAGACTTGTTTCGAGTTATCTAAAGCTGTATGACTTCACAAATTTTTAATATGACAATATTATTAAATATTACAAGTAAAAAAAAATAAATCAACAGGAATGCTTCCCCACAATACGCAGCTGATTCAGTCGTTGCCTAACAACAACTTGTCGACCAAAAAAAAGCCGTTTTCCTAACAGAAAAGCGTGTTCGGTGTGATCGACCCCTAAATGTGCAGTGGGAGGAGTCAGAAAGAAAGGGTGTGCTAAAAGCAGCTCATAAATATTCATGAAGAGATTGATGTGGAAGGCCCCTTTACTTCAGGACACACAGCTGGATAGAGCAGCTCACATTCCAGCAGGCTCTCTCTCTCTCTCTCTCTCTCTCTCTCTCTCTCCCTCGCTCTTTCTCCTGCTATCTCTCTCTCTTTCTCACTTTTTATTGCTGTCCTATTTTCAGCACGTCTCTCTCATCGCTGCACTTTGCTCTACAAATCAATGCTTGCCATTTTGTGGCTCTCCTCCCAGTACCCTATGTGGAAAGAATGCGCTCCCAGCATTCCTGAGGAGATGGTGCATTTTGGCTAATGGTCTCCAGAGAACTACTAGGATGTTGCATGGGAATATTGGCGTGGGCAAAAACTGACATTATGTTTCACTGTTGTTTTGATATTTAAAATGATCACAGCATGTCATGAGTTGATCATATTTTTTATCAACATTTTTTATCGACATTATTGCACCTCCAAACAAAGGTAAAATATTTTTGGAGTAATCAAAAAGCATAATAATAATAATAATAATAAAAAAATGATGATACTAATAATAATAATTATTATTATAATTATAATAATTATTATTATTATTACTTTTATTATTATTATACTTGTTGTTGTTGTTCTTATTAGATAATAAAAATAAGAATACATATTAATAATAATTATTATGTTTGTTATTTTTTATTATTAAATAATAAAAGTAACAATAATAATAATAATTATTATATTTGTTGTTGTTATTCTCAGTATTTTTAATTAATAAATAACAATAATAAAAATAAATATTAATTATAATTATTACATTTAGTATTATTTTTATTTATCAATAATAATAATAATAATAATAATAATAATAATAAAAATAGTAATAATAACAAATCTAATAATTAATCCAAATTTACTTTTTCCCGCTATTTTAAGGATGTGAAGATATGCTTTGCGCCGCGGCACATGGTCTAACAGGGTTCTGCTTATTCTCTTAATGAGTTCTAGGTGTGTTTTGAGAAAAAAACAATCAGAGTCTCAAAGAGTCAGTTGCGTTGTGCCATGGCACATTTGCTATATACATGGTGGACTTTGTAAGTGTAAAAACTGAACGCTTCACTAGCAAAAACAGTTCAACAGAGCATCTGCAGCGCGAGGATAAAGAATGAGCCTCCTTCAATTTGCCTTTACTTTCACTTTCTATTTCTCTCTGTCGAGAAATGATGTTGTACGCACACACACATCCATTAGCCTACATAATTAATTATAATTATATATTATATATATAATTATAATTATAATTTATATTATTATAATTATAATAATTAAAATATTAATTTCATTTGTTGAGCGCAAAGATTTGTTTCAAAACTATTTCTAAATCCAGTTCTGATTTCCAGCAAATTAATAAATGAACAATAATAACAAAGTGTGTTCTAAAAAATAGCAACACTTCAGGGCAAAAATGACTTGCACCTTATTGCGCCGGGTGCATGATAGGGCCCTTTTTTTATACTCAAGCTTTAAAGGAACATGTTCAAGGGTTACATGCAAACTTTTTTGAGGCTGAAGCAACTTTAGTTTTTGCTTTTTCGATTCTAAATATTTTCTTCAGCTGGTTTATCACCTTGTGATATTTTTATTTTTGTGCTGCTGGTCTGACTTAAATAAATTAGTGTCTTTTTATTTAAGTTTGTGTTTTAGTTGTGAGAATGCAAATTAATTAAAACTGTGAAGCTGATCAACAGTGTATTTCCATGCAGCACTGAAGTGACGTTATAAGGGCATTAATAGAAGCATAAAAAATGTTGTTTTAATGGAAAAGTAACTCAAAATGACAATATTATTAAATATAACAAGTAAAAAATATATATAAAAAATTGCTCCCACACAATACGCAGCTGATTTAGTCATTGCCTAACAACTTGTCGACAAAAAAGCCATTGGTGTGCCTAGCAAAAAAGCGTGTTCGGTGTGATCGGCTCCTAAATGTGCAGTGGGAGGAGTCGGAAAGGAAGGGCTTGTTAAAAGTAGCTCATAAATATTCATGAGGAAATTGATGTGGAAGGCCCCTTTACTTCAGGACACACAGCTGGACAGAGGTATTCAGCTGGTTTATCACCTGATGATATTTTTATTTTTGTTCTGCTGGTCTGACTAAATAAATTAGTGTTTAAAATGATCTTTTTGTTTAAGTTTGTGTTTTAGTTGCGAGAATGCAAATTAATTAAAACTGTGAAGCTGATCAACAGTGTATTTTCATGCAGCACTGACGTGACGTTATAAGGGCATTAATAGGAGCCTTACAATTGTTGTTTTATTGTAAAAGTAACTCAAAAATGACTTTTAATAGTAATGCATTACTTTTTAGTGTAAGTAATTAATAAAGTAATTGAACTACTTTTTAAATGATGTAACTACAGTAGTAACTAGTTGCTATTTTTCAGTAACTAGCACAAGACTGGTCATGACTAACTAATGTTTTTTTTACAGTGAAGTAAACTATTATTTCCAGATTTACAAACTCTAAACGTGTTACTTAATATATTAAGCACAAACATTTGAACAGTAGTGTATACCGATCCGTTTTAGGAAATGATAATTCGGTTTTGGGGCTGCTAATGGCTTTGGGTTGGTTTTAGATTGAGCAGCTAAGTAAAGCTCACACTATGCTTGGTGACTTCAATGAAGTGTGTGTGTACCTCATGGCTAGCTGTTTTTACACTCGACGGTCGGTCGGCTCTATAAATAACCCGCATGTTTTGATGTGCGCCCCATTTAGCAAGAAGGAGAATTTTTAGCTTGTAGAATGCAAAGAATTTAGGAGCTTGCGCCAAAGCGTCAAAAGCATTCCGAAGTCAACATACAGTATATCCCAGTGGAGGTGAAGCCTAAGTTATTTATCCTTTATTATTTTTTTACCTGGAAGGTCTCATTGAAGTAAAATAAATTCTTCTTCCAGGGAGTCCTAACCAAGACGGCTGTAGCAAAGTTTTACATAAACACACAATATTAAATATACTACCTGGTCAAAGGTTTTAGAAAATAACTAAAAAAAAAAGAGTCTATTTTATTATAGTTTTTTAATTTTAATTCTTTAATATATGTTTTTATTTATTTGACCCAAAGTGCAATAAAAACAATAACATGTTGATAGTTTGTCTATTTAAAATAATATATTTTAATATATATATATTAAAATGCCATTTATTCCTGTGATTTCAAAACTGAAGTTTTAGCATCATTACCCCAGTCATGTTCTTTAGAAATCATTCAAATAAACATTTTTTTTCGAGAGATGTTTATTATTGTTTTTGCTATTATTATTTTTAACAGTAGATTTATTTTTTCATCTTTCGATGAATAGAAAGATTCAAAGATTACAATTTATCTGAAATAAAATGTTTTTTTTTAACCTTATAACAACACCATAAAAAGTGATTTAGATGACTTTGAACGTGGCATGGTTGTTGGTGCCAGATGGGCTGGTCTGAGTATTTCAGAAATTGCTGATCTACTGGGATTTTCATGCACAGCCATCTCTAGGGTTTACAGAGAATGGTACAAAAAAGAGAAATTATTCAGTGAGTGGCAGTTCTGTGGGCACAAATGCCTTGTTTATAGAAGAGGTCAGAGGTGAACAGCCAGACTGGTTTAAGCTGATAGAAAGACAACAGTAACTCAAATAACCACTTGTTACAACCGAGGTAGGCAGAAGAGCATCTCTGAACACACAACACGTCAAACCTTGAGGCAGATAGACTACAGCAGCAGAAGACCACACCAGGTGCTACTCTTGTCAGCTAAGAACAGGAAACTGAGGCTACAATTTGCACAGGATCCCAAAAATTGGACAATAGAAGATTTAAAAAAACGTCTGGTCTCACGAGACTCAATTTAAATTTACATTTTACATTTAGTCATTTAGCAGACGCTTTTATCCAAAGCGACTTACAAATGAGGACAAGGAAGCAATTTACACAACCAAGAGCAACAACGAATAAGTGCTATAGGCAAGTTTCAGGTCTGTAAAGTCTAAGAAGGAAAGTATTAGTAGTATTAGTATTTATTTATTTATTTTTTTTTGTACAGATAGTGTGATATTCAGAGAGGCAATTGCAGGTTAGGAAGTGAAGTGGAGACTAAATAGTTGAGTTTTTAGTCGTTTCTTGAAAGTAGCGAGTGACTCTGCTGTTCTGATGCAGTTAGGGAGTTCATTCCACCAACTGGGCAGATTGAGCGTTCGTGTTCGCAAAAGTGATTTCTTCCCTCTTTGGGATGGAACCACGAGGCGACGTTCATTCACAGAACGCAAGTTTCTGGAGGGCACATAGATCTGCAGAAGTGAGAGCAGATAAGACGGAGCAAGGCCAGTAGTCACTTTGTAGGCAAACATCAGAGCTTTGATTTCTGCTGCGACATTCACATGGTCGGGTCAGAATTTAGCATCAACAACATAAAAACATGGATCTATTCTGTCTTGTGTCAACGATTCAGGCTGGTGGTGGTAGTGTAATGGTGTGGGATATTTCTTGGCGCACTTTGGGACCATAAG
The DNA here is from genome assembly GCF_052040795.2 of Danio rerio. NCBI lineage: Eukaryota > Metazoa > Chordata > Actinopteri > Cypriniformes > Danionidae > Danio > Danio rerio. Next base: position 8,818,172 of record NC_141036.1, on the reverse strand, counting down.
TGCCAATTGAGCATTGTGTCAACGCCACAGCCTACCTGAGTACCATGTCCATCCCTTTATGACCACATTATACCCATCTTCTGATGGCTGCAGGATAATGCGCCATGTCATTAAGCGCCAATCATCTCAGACTGGTTTCTTGAACATGACAATGAGTTCACTTATTACTAAATGGCCTCCACAGTCACTAGATCACAATCCAATAGAGCACCTTTGGGTTTCGGGGGAACGGGAGATTCGCATCATGCAGCCGACAAATCTGAAGCAACTGCATGATGCTATCATGTCAATATGGACCAATGTCTCTAAGGATTATGTCTAGTACCTTTTTGAATCTATGCCACGAAGGATTAAGGCAGTTCTGAAGGCAAAAGGGGGTCCAACCCAGTGCTAGTAAGGTGTGCCTAATAAAGTGGCTGGTGAGTGTACATACAGTGCACTGATCACGTCACTGACTACATAAAATAATAAGCATAATTGCAAAATAAATGCCCATTAGCTTTATTATTTATTCCAGCATTTGCACCTAATCCAAAACGTTTTGAACGATTTTTTTTTTTGTCTTTACACAGGTCATCTCATGTTAAGTGTGTATTTAAAAACTGCTTTTGTGGCATTGAAGTGCCACATTCCTTTTCCTTGTGTGTTTTCTCCCTAGCACGATGAATCTCTGTGCATGTTCTAGGGCATAGTTCAGAAGTTTTCTGAATTAAAGGATTTACTGTTCCTTTCCTACTCCATGTCAGGGACGAATACAAGCAAGGAGATTTATTTCATTATGTGAGAACTCTTGAGTATTACTCAGAGACACGCTGTGAATGTGCAGATGTGTTGGAGAAGAGTTGAGTCGCAGCCAGGTTCTCTCACTCTCTCTCTCTGTAGCTCTAGATTGCGTAATATGGCATGCCGTCTCCCTCCCTCCCTTCCCGCTGACAGCCTTGCATTACGCAGTGGTTTTATGGACTCTAAAAACCACACAGAGAAGCTGAAAAACTCTCTCTGGAGCTGAAGGCAGCCCTTGTGGAACTGTGTCACCAGTCTGAAGGTAGAGCTGCTTGTCTGAAACACTTGCCATGATGTTGGAAATAGCAGCAATCAGCCTTGAAAGCATTTTTAACTGTCTGCCAGAAGCCAAACATGTTACGTGTGGATAATTCTTTGATCGAGTATCACAGAAACATTGTTTTAGCTTGAGATCTTTATAAAAGAAATCCCCAACAACAACAACACGATTTTATGCTTAGTCAGCGCAAACTGCTAAACACTGAAGAATTATTAAAGGAACACTACACATTTTTTTTTTTGTGGGAGAAATAGGCTCTTTTTCAACTTCTCTCGAATTAAACAATATATTTTTACCATTATTTTTATCAATTCAGATGATATCTGGGTCTGGCAAGAGCAGTTTTAGCTTAGCTTAGCTTAGCATAAGTCGTTGATTCGAAGATTTGCAGCTTGTTCAAATAAGTTCTAAAAAGAATTTAGATAATTCTTGTATTTAAATCCTCTTTGTATTTTCCTATTTATTTTTCTGTAGTAAAATTCTGAACTTGATGGAAAATGAAAAGTTGCTATTTTTCTAGCTAGCCATAGAAACTTATTCATGCTTTTATCAGCAGCAGGGCAGATTACTGTAATGGACTCCTCACTGGACTTCCCAAAAAGACAGTCAGGCAGTTGCAGCTCATCCAGAACGCTGCTGCCAGAATTCTAAACCAGACCAGAACCAGAAAATCACAGCACATCACATCTGTCCTTAGGTCTTTTTACTGGCTCCCAGATACATTCAGAATAGATTTTAAAGTAGTACTACTAAATGGTCTAGGACCTGAATGCATTACAGATATGCTCACTGAATACAAACCTAAAAGATCACTCAGATCATTAAGATCAAGTAAATTAGAAATTCCAAAGGTTCAGTCAAAGCAGGGTGAATCTTCATTCAGCTACTAACAGCGCCCCCCTCTGCTGGAATCAGCCTTCAGAAATGGTCAGATGTGCTCCAACATTAGGCACATTTAAATCAAGACTGTTTAGCTGTGATTTAACTGAATGAGCACTGTGCTGCGTCCAACAGATTGCACTATTATGTCTTTCTTTTCTTTTTCATTTTAATCACAATTTAGTTTTATTATTTTTAATTATTTATTATTTTTTAATTTTTTTAAATTATTTTCATTCTTTGTTTTTTTCTTATACTTGTCTCTTTTATTCCTGTTTATGTAAAACATTTTGAATTACCATTGTGTATGAAATGTGCTATATAAATAAACTTGCTTTGCCTTGCCTATTCTCTAGGTTGATATAGTTGTAGCTGGAGCCACCAGGTATATGCCAGAAAAGCTCCTTGATTATTAGGCTGGAATGAGACTATAGTTCCTAGCCATATCGGCCAAGAAGAAAGCAACTAATCCATGATGTAAATACAGAATTGTCCAGTTGTAAATATCAAAAATTTTCAGAACATTTTTGAAATTGTTTTAAACAAGATGCTAATGGTCTAATCCGATGCAATGATTTATGCTAAGCTAAGCTAAAAGTGCTCCTTAAGATCAGCTGAATGATTCAAAAATGATAAAACTCATCTGATTAACTCTAGAGGAGTTCAAATATGAGCCTATTTCCATAAACAAAGGGCAGTGTTCTTTTAATGTTTGAGGTAGTTTATCAATTGTATCATAGATAGATAGATAGATAGATAGATAGATAGATAGATAGATAGATAGATAGATAGATAGATAGATAGATAGATAGATAGATAGATAGATAGATAGATAGATACTGTAGATAGATAGATAGATAGATAGATAGATAGATAGATAGATAGATAGATAGATAGATAGATAGATAGATAGATAGATAGATAGATAGATAGATAGATAGATACTGTAGATAGATAGATAGATAGATAGATAGATAGATAGATAGATAGATAGATAGATAGATAGATAGATAGATAGATAGATAGATAGATAGATAGATAGATAGATAGATAGATAGATAGATAGATAGATAGTTGATAGATAGATAGATAGATAGATAGATAGATGATAGATAGATAGATAGATAGATAGATAGATAGATAGATAGATAGATAGATAGATAGATAGATAGATAGATAGATAGATAGATAGATAGATAGATAGAACACTAGTGTTGAACACTTTAAGGGTGAGTTAAGGTTGACATTGTTTTATCTTCAGTCCTTGAGACCTACTGAAGAAGAGATCTCTTCACAGAAGAGTTTCAATAAGGATTTACTTTAAATAGCTGGTGGCTGGTGGAGATCCCACAGGCTTGGCCTTTGCCTTTGCTTCAGGGCTAATCGCTGCTAGAAATTAAAGCTCTCCCTTTACTGTGTAAGCACACATGAACTTCTTACCACAGTGCCCAACAAACCTATCATGTTGTCATAGCAGTACAGTACAATTCAGCGTTTGTGCTCAGACAATCTGCAGAACAAACAAACAAACAAGCCACCCACAGCACTGTAGGGGTCAAGTAAACTGTATGTGCCTATTTACATTCCCATGTTTCCACTATGCTCTGTAATAGAATACTGAGAGCAATAAATCATAAATAATAGAATGAATAGTAAAAAGAGAACTGAAGAAAAGAAACATCACTGCTTATTCCTATTTTAAGTTATCTTAAAATGAATAAACAAGCAGTTTTTAAACCATACTTTTATAATATGTGCCTCACCTATAATATGTGCCTCACTGTATTTGAAAAACATACAATATGTTGCTCTGAGTACATTTCGTTGCAAATTTAGGATGACAAATCCACTAGATGGCGCTGTCTACAAATCTGAAATGCAATACTCTGTGTACGTTTTGTTGTATGGTTTACATGCACATCTTTACAGTACACATCCACAAAAAGGTGGAGCTTGTTGTACAGATCACAGAGCAAACCAATGACCTAAACTCTTCCCAAATCACAAACAATAGTGTTTTCAAAATCAAATTTATGAGAAAATTCCACTGCTATGTAGTTTTACGTAGATTTTACAATGCCTTTATCTGTTTTTGTGGAACCGTGACTGTGACTCAAACCACATGGAACACAATTACAAAACCGTACAAAATGAGCTAGCAAACGGACCACACGAAAACAGTTGTCTCTTCAAGATTGATAAAGGCAAATGTATTTGATTACAAACTATAGACATTGCTTAGTTGTTTTGTGGTGTTTATTTGGTGTTGAGCAAAGAACTGCATGAAAATAACTGTAAGTGACCACTAAATCATTATATGCCTTTAAATAATTTTAGAGCATCAGAGCATGTCACGTGTTTCGGTAGCCTAGGTGACTAATAGGTTAATCAGGCTAGCAGGAGCGAAGAGAAGACACGTTGCGGTGCGATTTATGGAAAAAAAGGAGGCTTAATCCTGCACAATTTATTTAATAGAACCCTTTGGGAAAGCGGAGCGAGGTATGTGAAGTTAATATTTCAGCCACATGAGTTCATTTGTATGTATATGTTAATCGTGAGCTCTGCCTTCTTATTAGTTGTTTCAAACTGTCTTCATATACTTCATTGTTTCACTTTCATATGTCGCTCTGTACATTATATCTTTATTTGTCATATTATTCTGTATACGAGTTGTTTTTATTGATTTTTGTTGTTTCTTTGTGTAGTTTCACGGTGCTACGCAACGAAAGTTTAATGGCTCTCGTCTTGAGCATAATAAAGAATCAAGCACCCGTCAGAAACTCTCTGTCTCGTTCATGGAAACCAAAGGGCATCTACAATAACCATTTACTCATTGATAACATATCTGTGTAAATTTCATTGATGTGAAAAGGATTAATAGTTGTTGAGATAATAGTATATTAGTATATTAAAAGGAATAATGTCACAGTGTAATGAAATCTTGGACTTGGACTTCTCCAAATGTTTCAGGGATTATAGATGAGCAGAGTGAAAGTACAACACTCTCTTTCAACCTCAATAGGGTATATGCCGAGCTAATGTTTTAATTTTTATGTTTTAATGTCTTAATTTTTTATGTTTTAACGTCTTAACCCAGGTTACTGGCAAATTCAAAGTCCTATTAGCATGCTTCGCCATATACCCTATACCACGAGGTGAGTGTTGTCACTGCTGTGTGTGCATTTGGATGGGTAAAATGTAAAGCACAATATCCAAGTATGGGTCACTAGTCTTTTCCACTTTCCTTCTTTTCCTTAACTAGACTTAATCAGCCTGAGCTGTTACTTACCCCAATTTACCCCATGCATATGTTAAAGCTAAGCAGCCCATATGGCCAAATCGAAATAGGTCTCACAAAAGCGGTAAAAGAAAATAAAAGTCATAAGCCTATTACTAAAAGACACTTAAAGTGTTCCTAGAAACAGGGCTTTTAATGTTATTCATATGTCTCAAATGCATTTTACCAGAGTGGCCTTTATCTTGCCAATAAGAAACATTAAAGGTCTAAATGAATATACCAACCTTTATTTTTTTTCACTAAAGACCTGTGATGGCCTATGAGCAGAAGAACTGCAAGTCAAACATGATGGTGAGGCGGCTTTGTTAAGGTCGGACACATCAAGCTAATGGTCGTCCGTTCATCTTGTTTTTGATGAACAGGCTTGTTGGTTTGTTGTGTTCCACACATTGCCTCTTGTCGGGTTAATGTCGGAGCTTACTAGCTTGATTCAGCATGCATAATTGGCGTCGGCTGAAGAGAGCCCTCTGAGTGGTTATTTAGCGATGAAGTAGATGTACTGTATTGAAGTGATGTAGCAAGTAAACATTCAAGTCAAGGAGGAACACAAAGTGTACAGCTATAAATTTGCTACATTTCTTAAATATTTGCAAACAATATGGATTATTAAATTATCAGACATATCTACAGGAGTGAATCTCTCGGTGAAGTGTGACAGTTACTGTGGTACTGGTACTGAATGCTGCTTTGTTTACACTTTGCACATGGGATAGGTTGGTTGTCCATTGGGAACAAGAAAACAGATATTCAGAATTTCGAAGATACAGCGATTCGGCATTCATCAGCCTGTCATACTAAGCAGAGCAAAGACGCCACAAGATGGCGACAGAGACCACATAATAAGCTCTTAGTGATAAACTCAGCGGATTTTCTAACTACAGCTGATCAAATCATTATAAAACTGATAAGTGGCTTTCTAAGTCAATCTCTCTCTTTTGTATGTTGTAGTGCTGTATTAATACTTTAGTAATTGTAGTGTATTAAGTTTGAGATGGGACTCTCTTATCGGGAAAAACTGTATTTCGTGTTGGCCACTCTTTTTATAACCCTTTTTTGGTTGGCCTCTGTTTGTTTCTCGAGTCTCTTGTTTTGGTTATTGCAGACTAGTTCAGTAAACAGAAAGGAAGAAGAAACACCCGCATGTGTTTAGCGTTTTTCCTTATCACAAACACAACAGTAATCTGGTAGTGTTTGCATTGCTTTAGCTTTTTCAGGGTTCATTATTGTGATCTCCCGATTGCAACAGAGAAATACTGGGAAACATCCACACACTCATTCATACACACACTCATACACTACGGATGATTTAGCCTGCCCAATTCACTTGTACCACATATCTTTGGAGTTTGGGGGAAACCGGAGCATCTGGAGGAAACCCACATGATCGCAGGGAGAACATGCAATCTCCAAACAGAAACGCCAACTGAGCCAAGCCGAGCCGAGGTTTGAACCAGCGTCGCCAGTAGTTCCTCGTTCAAAAGGGTTTTAGTCTCTCCATGTTTGATTTCCTTTTTTATATACATGATTTTGCCATTGAACTATTGTATAAATGCAATATGCTCCCACCAGTGCTGATATACAGCCACATTGCACTACTACTGGTGTGATATTGCTCATATATAATTATGTTATATATAGTTATAATTGAGGCATTGCATTCCATTTTGGTGATCCCTGATAAAGCACTAAAGGGCAAAGCGATATATATTTTAAGCGATATAATATATATATATATATATATATATATATATATATATATATATATATATATATATATATATATTTATTTATATATATATATATATATATATATATATATATATATATATATATATATATATTTATATATATATATTTATATATATATATATATATATATATATATATATATATATATATATATATATATATATATATATATATATATATATAAACATGTATGGGAGTTTTCTGTTGAACTGTCTGCAAGGTGACAGCTTAAGAGAGTTGACCTTTGACATTATTAAACAGGATTTCTTGAACACCAACAAACAAAGCAGCTTAAATCCCACCAACCCCCATTGTAAAAAAAAAAAGTAATGCAGTGGTCTTCTTTCTTCCCACCCTTCATGAATAATTGTACACACCTGAAAATGCTACTAACTTTTTGGCTTCTCTCACCACGTGATTTCAGTGGCAGCTGTTCATCATGGTTCACTGGCACATTCGCTCATGTAAGTTTGATTTGGGTCACTGTGTTCTTTTCCTTATCAATGAAATGGACAGTTGTTTTCCCACACACTTGTTTTTTATTTTCAAGCGGATATTTCATCCAACCCAAAGGAAGACATTTTTAAAAAATGCTAGAAACCAGTTTAACAGAATGGCGTTTATATGATGATAACACATCCCACTGGTTTAAAATGTTCAAAAAGACATTATAAAAGTATTGCCTATTAATTTAAAAGTTTAATAAAGTCTTCTGAAGAGACTAATTTGCATACAGATTTCATGAACAAAACATCACACATGTATATTCTTTATCATATTTGGCAGACTTTATATAAATGTCTTAATTAATATGTGTACGTAAATTGAAGCCTAAACAAAATCTATTCAACATACATATAGTATACTATAGTATTCATAACGGATATTCATTCATAAACAAATCGTTTCCTCCATTAGAAAAAGAAGTGAAAGCAGGACAGAAGGTGTGTTCTAGGACACGGATTTGATTGAATTAAACAGGTAGGGAGATAATACATTTCCATGCACACAAACACTTGCTCTTTGTCAGCAATGTCTGTGCGATCACCTATCCATCAATATAGAAAAGTGATGCAAAATTATAATTTTCGTAATTTAAAGAAATATTTGCGTACTGACCACCGGGAAAACATCCGATGATAGATATATGTGTATGTATATATATATATATATATATATATATATATATATATATATATATATATATATATATATTTGGTCCCACATTCATTTCAAAGAAGCGCTACCCTGTACTAAAATGGCGGCTCTTTTGACGCATTCCTTTCAATAGACGGCAAACGCATAGGTGACATCTAATGTAAATATCTATAGTTGAAAACATCACAACGATTTATGTAAGTAGAACTAACCAATCTGCTTCACACTTTATGGAATATACACATTTTAACGTTAGTAATAACAACAGACTAATTACCTCTGACAAACACAGCGCACCCAAACACTGCAGCGGTTATTACTTTTCTCCATAAACTTGTATTGAAACCGCAGCAATGGTTTGTTCATTTGTCATCCTCTGAACGCCAGGGGAGCGCGAGCGCAAAGTTCGTTGTAAATGGTAAAGTAATCTACGCACTTGTGCTTGTCACTGCAGGTCAGAGTAACAACACACACGAAAATGAGTGCTGTATATTAGCAGTGAGGAGATTGTAAATAAAAAAGGATGTAAGGATGTCGCCAGAGTGGCTTTTTGGTTTCTTTTCTTGTGCATCCCAGCCACTAACATCGCATCTGAAAGATTCTTTGGCATAGGGGTAATGTAGCCATTCAACTTCACAATTTGTAATGTTAGAATATGTATTTGAATAATGATGGTTGGTTCCTTTACTTGAAAGCTCAGATTTGATTGTCATAATTTGTGCTGTTGACAGAGTTTGAGGTTTACTAAATCATTATTATTCACTCCTTAAAGTTTGCTTTGATTGTTCTATTTTTACATTTTACCGTTGCACACACTTTGTAATGTTTTATTTATCAAGTTTAACAGTCTATTGAACACTTGTTTATTTTATTATAAAGATATCAGATATTTTGTATACATATTTTAGTTTTTGACTATTAAAACTATCTGCCTAATGTTGGTAAATTAATTAAAATAGTGGTTAAATAACAAAAAATCCTAATATTCCTAAATGTATGGTTAAAAATATTCAATAATTAGGAATTAATGATATGAAACATGATATCAGGATATTTTTTTAAACTACTTGATTCATATACTTTCACTATGTCTTAATAAACATATCGAATTATTAAGCATTTTCTTTCCGTTTCACAATATAATGCAAAGCAATGGATTGTAATGTCTAGAGGAATGAAAATATGGAATGAATTGCCATGCGACATTACATGCTTTGTAACAAGTAAAATGAGGTTTAAAAAATGGTTTAAGAAATATTTAATGGCACAATATTAAGTGCATTGTTTATCTGGATGTTATTTATGAATTTTGTATTTTTAATTTTGTATTAATATTTTTATTGGTCTTGTAATTATGTATTAATGTGATTTTTTTTTAAGTTTTGTGTTTGATGGACCCCAGGAGAATCAGGGATCCTGATAAATAAATAAATAAATAAATAAATAAATAAATAAATAAATAAATAAATAAATAAATAAATAAATTTTGGGCGACACAGTGGCGCAGAGGGTAGTGCTGTCGCCTCACAGCATAAAAGGCCGCTGGGTCGCTGGTTCGAACCGCGGCTCAGTAAGCATTTCTTTGTGGAGTTTGCATGTTCTCCCTGTGTTTGCGTGGGTTTCCTGTGGGTGCTCCGGTAGGCTAAGTTGTCTGTAATGTATGAGTGTGTGTGTATGTCTGTGTGGATGTTTCCCAGATGGGTTGCGGCTGGAAGGGCATCCGCTGCGTAAAAACATGCTGGATAAGTTGGCGGTTCATTCCGCTGTGGCGACCCCGGGTTAATAAAGGGACTAAGCCAACAAGAAAATGAATGAATGAATGAATAAATACATTTTGAGTTGAATTTAATGCAATAAGAGAAGTCTTTTCATTATTTTATTATTTTTCGTTCATTTATTCGTTCGTTCGTTCGTTCGTTCATTTATTTATTCATTCATTCATTCATTCATTCATTCATTCATTCATTCATTCATTTAGTGGACTGATGTATTGTGGGTTTTATAATAACGGTGGAAAAAAAGATGACATATATATTGGTGAACTTACCATTTTAAGTGCACAATTAAATACCAAGCTATAATAAATGTCAAGTATGGTGACAGCATGAAAACAGTTCATTTTACATGACACTTCAGCTGTATATTCCCTCATTTGTAATTTCAGAACCTTTAACATTTATTGAGTATTTCAATCCCTCAAAAGGTTCTATACAGTGCAATAAGGGGCCCTCAGAGCCGGATGCCTGCTGAGGTGCTGCGGGCTCCCCAGCTCTCCTTTTTAGCTCCATGGCTGACTGAATCACAGGCATTGAGAGATCGAGGAGTGCAATTCAGTGCTCAGCAAGCTTCTGAATACTGATTCTGAGTCAGGCACATTGAATGAAATTAGATACCTAAAGAGGAGCTGTCAGACCTATGTGGCCCGGAGGTCAATCACATGATTAACGGTGATGACATCATCCTCTGGGGCTGCCCACTCTTTTGTTGCAGGATTGGACACTGTGAAACGTGCAGACCTGACTCCATTATGTAATCCCAGGGACTGAGAATAGGGCCTCTAAAATAAGCTCAGCCAGTGGGAACCTTAAAGCTGCACAATTTGTTCAAAATGAAAAGACTCTTAAAGGTGACACTGGAATATATTTTCAATTTTGTGGAATTTTTTTTTTTTGTGTGTGTTTAGTTAGGTTTGTGCTGTGTATTGTGTATAATATTTGTGCAGCTGTTATCTGTGAGAGGCTGCTGCTTTACTTTTTGTTTTGTGTTTCTTTTGTAATTAAAGTTGATGTTAACTGTTCGCCACTTTCTTCTTTCCTGATTTGAGTTGTTTAAACTTTGCTACATACATCAAGGCTGCATTATATTGGCTCTTGATGTTTTATCATCCTTCAGCAGGAACAAAAACTGTCCTGAAGGAGATTTCAGTGTTATTGCTTCTCTGTATCATTATAGCTGTGGTTCAGACTTCCCTATTGACATGAAATTAGAACAAACATTAAAACAACAGTCATTATCCTTGGTGCGAATGAGCCTTAAAGGGATAGTTCACCCAAAAATTTAAACTTAGGCACTATTTACTTATCCTCAACTGGTTATAAACTTTTTTTCTGTTTTCTGTTAAACACACAACTCAGAAAGCTGAAAACCTGTAAGCATCGACTTCCACTGTAGTAAAAACAAATACTAAGTATGTCAATATTTTTTTCCAGCTTTCTTCAAAATATCTACTATTTCCTTTAACAGAAACATGAAAAGGGCGAGTAAATAATGGCAGAAGTTTTGTTTTTGGGTGAACTGTCCCTTTAAAAGCGCTTCTGTGAACTCTCGAAAACGGTGAAGCAGCAAAATAAATATGTACATTTAAGCTTGCTAGACTACATAATCTTACCCTCTGAAAATAAGGTACTATTATACGAGTGAAAATATATAATTTTGGTCTCAGTGGAAATGTTCACTATTTGGAGCTCCGTATGATTTGTTTGTTTAACATGTTCCTCCTCTCCTCATATTGCAAGTGGAGCTGCTTTCCCAGTGTCTTGGGTTTTAAAAGCACAATCTAGAGATGGTTTCATATATTTTAACTGTGTGGCTGTCGGTCAGCTTTGGATTCAGTATTTTCCTGTTCGTATTCTTATGTTGTTTACTGACCCTGTGGAACTATTTGGGTTAAGATGTGCTCTGTGCTATATTGGTAGTAGCCACTTAGACTCAACTAATAAAGAGATTGCGTTTTTTTTTTTACCTTGAAAAACATTTGATGTAACATTTTTGTTTTGGTTTAATTTCAGACGCTTTTCCTCATCTATCTGAGGTGGATGTGATATCCGAGAGAGACACTAACAGAACGTGTATCATGGCTGTGGCCGGATGTCCGGATTATTTTCTACACCATCCAAATTACAAGGTAAAAATTATTTTAATTTTTATTAATACGTTATTTACTCAGCCTTTATATTATCATTGTCACTTCACTTATTTTTGTGTCTGTATTATGTGAACTAGAGTTATTTCATAAACTGCTACAGTCAACCCTGTATAACCTTAAAGCGTAATGATGAAGGAACAATTATTATTTACTAAATCAGTGCATTGTCAAGAAATATTTGAATATGTTTTGAATATATAATGATTGTTTTTTTTATCATATCTCCTTTCTTTTTCTGAATAGTTTTAAAAATTAAAAAGTGTTTTTAATATTGTTATATTTGCAACCATATGAATGTAAAGTTTAAGGGAGCACACTTGTCAATATGAAGATCGCTGAAACTGAACTGTAAAAATATTTGAAAGCAAAGTACACTTTAAAGAGATGACTTTCATGTTTTATTTTTTGCTTTTTAAATCATTCTGAGTTTAAATGTTAGAATGTTCTAAACGAATAGGGCATAGGGGAGATAACTGGGAATAAAACAAAGCCAGGAGCTATGCTACTAACTACAGCTCTAGAGGTGTAGTTGCAAACGTACAAGTTTGGGAAGCAATTTGCGAATGTTTGTTGGAACGGTGGATTTGGGAAACACCAAATCAACAAACTGTTTGAAAAGACAGATCTTGCAACCTTAGTTGGCCAACAATAGTTTTGAGAGATGCACCCCTGAGCTGTAACAGTTTACTAGCTCTTTAAATAAACCTAAGTTCTAGACGGCAGCTAGCTCTCTGCATCTCTCACATGGTCGCCCGCTGAAGCTAAGCAGGGCTGCGCCCGATCAGTACCTGGATGGGAGACCACATGAGAAAGCACCACATGGGAAAGCAAGATTGCTGCCGGAAGTGGTATTAGTAAGGCCAGCAGGGGGCGCCCAACCTGCAGTCTGTGTGGATCCTAATGCCCCAGTAGAGGGAATGGTACTCTATACTGCTCAGTGAGCAACGTCTTTCGGATGAGATGTTAAACTGAGGTCATTATAAATCCCAGGAAAAAAAGAGTAAGGGTTTCACCCCAGCATCCTGGCCAAATTTGCCTCCTAATTCTACCCAAATCATAATTGGCTTCATCACATGTCTCCTCTCCACCAATCATGGTTGATGCTACACAGGTGGATCCTGCACACTGGTAGTGGATGAGGAGATTCCCCTCTATGTTTAAAACCCTTTGAATGCACAGAAAACCGCTACATAAATGTAAGGAATTATTATTATTATTATTATTATTATTATTATTATTATTAAATGAAAATTTTTTCTTAAATGCCTCGGATGCAGCCCATACTAACAAACTTATTTTATTATTATTATTTAGTCACAAGATGGCACCAAAGAGTCAAAAACAGCAGAGTGACAGAAAAGCATAGAGTACATATTTAAAGGGCCACGAAACCCCCTTGTTTCAGCAGGGTGTTTTCACACCTCTACTTTGGAAAACGTCAGAAAAGTGGGCGTGTCCTGCTCTGTTTAGGGGGGAGTGTCGGAGGAACTAAAGTGGGATGGTGTGGGAGTGTCTATTTGGGCACACACGAGTTTCAGAGTCAAAACACGCACACACACACACACACACAAACACGGGAGAAAGTGATGGTGTTTACATGGACATCTGTAGTTGAATTATTTGCAAATTAATTAAATGGTGGACTTTAACTGCAGTTTGGCTCTTTCAATTAGGGAATTCATTCATGTCCCTCGCGACAAATGAGATATTTGATTCGAGGAACTGCTCTAAGCGTGTATTTTTCATGCAATGTTTGATACCGCATGGCGAATGAGAGAAAAAAAAAACCTCTGCATTTCCCGGAAACTTAGATGCACACGGCAGGTAGTGTCAGAAAGCCGCGTGTGTTATTCCGGTCACAAAATGTGGCGAAAACCCTACACGAGGTTAAAGTTTGGTTGTGGTGCTAACATGTTTACACTCGGTGCAATAGTTAACTTAGTTCGATACGAACAAACTGAATAAACAAAGAGCACTGGTCGCTCACTTACCAAATCTGTAGAGACAGGACAATCACCAGCAACTAGAGCCGCGTCTTTATTAAGAGGAGACTACAAGCCAATCCGGATCTCAGCGTTTACAGATGAGAACAGCTCTCAGGTAAACAATGTTCCTCCTTAGACACGTAAGTTATTGTTGTCGAGCGTCGTGTACACTGTTAATCCACACGTGACTCCAGATGAGCTCTCACAGAGAGAAAATGAAAACAAAACTTAACTGCAGTAAACTATAAAAGCAACACTTCACGCTTGTTTTACCAACACAACGTCGTCTAAACACTGTGACAGTAATGAATATTAATGAAGTTGCACAATAGAGCGCGCTGATTGGTTTGAACCAAGCCTTACTCATACATTAATGCATCACACTGTAAGACGTAATAAGACACACTCTAGCACAGACGTCCAGTCTGCACGCTGGAAAACAACGCTATTATGTCGTGGCCGTGACGCAGCTTCAAAAATTAGTTTCAAACCGGAAATACGAATTTGCTTGAAATAACGCAAAAACAACCAATTTACACTTTTTAGTGAAATATAGGTGTCCTAATAGTGTTTTTAGCAGTGTGGGACACATATACGACTGTCAACAGCTCAAAAAATGTGTTTTGGTGTTTCGTGACCCTTTAATGGTCAATATAATTTGTAGTAACTAAATCTGAGAATAAACTTACCTTGAAATGTCATGATTGATAAATCAGAATCAAGTATTACCAAGAGCCTTTGAAACATTTTTAGCATTTGACACTGGTATAGAACTGAGCTGAATTATTACGGAGCTGACTCAAACACACAAAACAAATGTATTGAACTTGTTTTACAGTGATGAAACTTGTGCCTGATTTATCCATTATTGCCAGTGAATACGCTTTGGCAATCCTTTGATTAATGTGATGTAGACCTTGACTTGGAAACTTGGGAATTGTTAGTTTTGTTGTACTGTTAAAACTGATAATTGACCTTTTCAAGCGAGTTCTGCAAGGTTGCTGTGAGCATGCGAGGGAGAGGAGGAGAGAGCAGGATGAAAATGAGTGCGTCTGTGTAGTTCTGGATGTACCTGTCATGAGCAGCAGATTTAGAGTCTGAGCATGAATGAAGTCTGGGGTTGCAGTGAATGGCCATTGCATCATTCCTCTGGGCAGAACGCATTTGATTCACATGGTGTAACCTGACGTAAGAACATCTAAATTCTAGCCCCATTCAGTGAGGCTGCGTGATGATTATTGTTGACATCCTTGTGCAGCAGTTTGAATATCGTTTTGCAAATACTGTTGTGCTGGTTTAGGTTAATAATACAATACAGTTGTTGGACTTTAAATTAGCATTTTATTTATAACAGGAATGTACAGTCCTATTCTTGAAGAGGCACTGTGCTGGATGTTTTAGCTCCTAGACTAATGAACCTAATGCCGAGCTCAGACTGCAGGATTTTCGAAGTAGTCGTGCCACAGATGTTTTTACACTGCATAGGTAGTGTTCCGTCGCTACTTTGTTTACACTTTAGGATGGATCGGTGACAGGGATTTTCACACTGCATGACTTAACAATAGGAGAATCGCTGACAACGCTAGGCTGGGTCCACAAACTACGTTTCATAACCAAATGCAAGCGAGAAGTGACATGGAAACTACATAACGAGAAAGAAGCCTTTAGTGGGGTAGGAAATGTACTTATTTTGCTTACCTGGGGCCTCATGGATCAACGCTGGGTACAAAAAAACAAATGGATTTATTAACAATGAAATTAATGTGAGAATGTTCGTTGGTCCATGCCAACTTCATGCCTGGCGTATGTGCATTTCTTGTGTGTGTTTGATTTATTTGCATTGGTGACTCCTAGAGGCAATTGTGTTAAATTGCACACTACAAAGTATCTGAGCCGTGCAATGCCAGCTGAATGGGACTGGATCATCCGCATGTCTAGCAGGTATATAAGGTTTTCATACCATGCAGTTGACCAGCCAAACATTAAAGCGCAATTTGCAGCAATCGCCGGTTTTCCCAATGTAATCGGAGCGATCGACTGCACGCATATTGCTATAAAGGCGCCATCTGGAGACAAATTTCCATACATGAATCAGAAACATTTCTGTTCAATAAATGTGCAAACATGTGATGCTCAAATGCGCTTAACAAGTATTGTATTCATGATTAATTCGTCCTCACAAACAGCATGGTTGGGATGAGGCTCCTAAGTTGCAGGCACTCGGTCAGTTTAAGAGCGGGCGATCGGGCAGCTGAAATGCCAATGGCACACCCTTGATAAGAGTAGAGGGGTGCTGCTATACCGCCCTAACAAATTGTTCCTCTAATAATAATGTGTCTCCCACAGACTGGCCAGGATGAAGAATTCAGAGGCCCCTGGGCACAATGTCTTGTAGCCCCCATACCTAGCCGCACCCCTATAGTTGAATTAAAAAATACGATTAATATCATACTTTTAAATAAAATTAATCTATTATGTATTGCCTTGGCTCAGTTGGCGTTTCTGTGTAGAGTTTGCATGTTCTCCCTGCGTTCGCGTGGGTTTCCTCCGGGTGCTCCGGTTTCCCCCACAGTCCAAAGACATGCAGTACAGGTGAATTGGGCAGGGTAAATTGTCTGTAGTGCATGAGTGTGTGTGTGAATGTGTGTGTGGATGTTTCCCAGAGATGGGTTGCGGCTGGAAGCGCATCCGCTGCCTAAAAACTTGCTGGATAAGTTGGCGGTTCATTCCGCTGTGGCGACCCCGGATTAATAAAGGGACTAAGCCGACAAGAAAATGAATGAATGAATGTATTGCCTGCATTTTTTAAATAAATGATATACAGTACATCTATTTCTAGTCTACAAAGATTCAACTTATTTTTAAAGCATTTAAAGCACACTTTGAAAAAGAAAATACTAATACAACTGGTGAAAATTAATAATTTTTTATATACTTGTTCAGGTTTACTGAATGAGTACTAAGATTTATATTTAAGGGTATTTTTAATGTATAACTTCTACAAACTTATAATGCACGATTTGGATATAACACCTCTCCAATCCAGTTCAGTTCTATGAATCTCAGTCTTCCATAATACACACACTTATTAATGATTCCTACTTGTCTTCGTCGTGATGAAGAGTAGGCAAAATCTGATATTTAGTGGGGTAAAAAAAGAAGAATGAGTTTACCAGATGCTGGATTCGAACTGGGTTAATGATCGATCATGTCAGGACATGTTGCCATGCGCTTTACGAGCTACGCCACTCACGCTGCTGTTTGCCGCTCTCTGTAGTTATGTTGTCTCTGTCAATCAAACGTTGATGGGCGGCAATCACTCATCCAGCTCAATTCAACAAGATGTGCTGTTTGCACTTAGCCTAAATAGACACTAAAAAATCCCCCCCCTTTCTCTCGCAGGGGCCCCAAGTAAGCATGGGCCCCTGGGCCGCCATAACCCACAACACTTCTTCTGGAATCTACCAGTGACTCTGATGCATGTTTATAGATCAGGCCTAATGTTTAAACTCCAGCCTAGTTCCAGACCCTTCAGGAATTCAATCTGATCCACCTCGATTTCATATTTCAAGATGTGTATAGTATTAAATCTGGATTTACTATGATAAACGCATGTCATCTTTTTGGAGATGGTCTGAAATGAAACCGATATTTAAATTTTTCCTGTGGGCTGTTGTGGTCTTGAGATTCAGTCAGCATACGTAAGCTTTTTTATGATTAAGCGACCCTCTTTATCGCATTAAGTGTTGAAATGGGTGATGGGATTTAGATTACAGTTCACATTACAGGTTACATGTTCATTTTGCTCCAATCCAGCACACAAACATTCTGTTTGATTTGTAATGAGATGAGTTGGAGTTGTGTGAAGTTAAAATAAGAGTTGAAATGAAAGAATATATATGTTTTTGAATGACAAGAACTGCTGTGTAACCACTATATTAAGAGTTTCATTTCGAAAAGCCCATGGGATCAAACATGCCCATAGATGAACCATCTAGCAGACTAATCCACTAAACATTTTTTAATGCAGCTGGGAGAAGGAGGAATAGAAGAGGCTTTTAGACACTGGTAAATAAAATAAAGCTGCCCGCAGCATCTGCCTGTCTGTGCTTGTGTATGTCTGGTAAGTAAGTGGGATCCTGGGCCGGTCTCCAGGCTTGGCTTAATGCAGGGGTGCTGGAGGCCTGCCATTGCACTTCGAGGAGAGCTCCCTAACTACTGTTTTAAAGGAACTGCTGAACTGGCTTTTATTGAGCTGTGCCTCTCGCCTTTGTGCTCCCAATTAGGATGATGAGCTAATGTTTGAATTGCTTTGAAAGTTTAAGCCCCTACTCTTAGGGTCTTCATTAAGTGTGGGCTTTAAATGAATAAAAATGTACAGCTAAAAGGAATGCTGAACTAATTTGCTTAGCTTTTCACATCATCCATATGTATTGTGGTTCTGGATTTGATATGGTTGACCATGGCATCTTGATTTCTATGCTTGAGATGTTTGTTGGCCTACGGGATAAGGTACTGAACTGGTGGTTTCAGTCTCTTTATTAGCTGTAGTGTTGTTATTGGCCAACATAACTCATCTCCTTGTCCACTTTTCAGGGGAGGTTCACAAGTCTTGATTCTTGCCCCAACATATTTTTTATATTTACGATACCAATTGGCACTATTCTTGAGAAATTTGAAGTATCCTTTCTATTGTATGTAGATGGTAAGCTCTAGATAGCTTAATAGCATTACAAATATGAAAATGCTCAATTTTATTTCATTAAATGAGAATGAAACCAAAATGTTTTCTCTTTTGGTGTTATCTAATCTTACCTTACACCAGCCCAAACTCGATTCTGGAGGGCCGGTGTCCTGCAGATTTTGCCTCCTACTTGCTTCAACACACCTGCCAGGAAGCTTCTAGTACATCTAGTAAGAACTTAGCTGGTTCAGGTGTGTTTGATTAGGGTTGGAGCTAAACTTTCAAGAATTCAGCCCTCCAGGATCGAGTTTGGACACCCCTGCCTTACACCATATGCTAAAAACTTTTTTTTTTAACTAATATAAGTTGTAGTGTTGCTATTGGCTAACATAACTCGCCCCCTTGTCCACTCTCTTGATGGGTTCCACAAGGTTCGATCTTTGCCCCTATGTTTTTTCCATATTTATGTTACCATTTGGCACGTTGAGGAAATTGGAGTACCCTTTCACTCAAATGTGGAAGATGTCCATCTAAAACCTCTGTTACCTTGCTTAAATGAGTTACAAATACATAAAAGCAGAATTTTATTTTATTTAATAAAACTAAACATAGGTTGTTTGACCTGAAATCTGGTAAAAACCAGACCTAGAGCTTTGTGCTTGGTTTTGCGAGACGGGTCTGGCTGCAGAGTTGAACTTGCATCTTCAGGCTTGCACTCTCGGGCTTGCAGGCTCAGGCACCCATGCTTCCTGTGCAAGTGAAATCAACACAAATAAATCAGTAATAAGTTTCCATTTAGTTTGCGTTGCCAACAACGTTGTCAAATAATTCTAAGTAGCCTCCTTACGTTTTACAACATGACAGACCCCAGCCCCCACCCCCCGAAAAGCAGTTAGTATATTTATCATATGATTATATGCTTTCATGTAAATTTACCAAAGCAGGCTACTATTAACATTTAAACCAGCGAAGCTTTTTGTATTTATATCCACTAAATATCAGGTCTAAATATACACACAAGGTATTCTTCAACAGTTATGAATAAAAAAAACACCAGGCAAATTTTAATTTTAGTTTTTATTTTAAACATTCCAAGGATTCTTGAACGACTTGGGAAACTATTCTTTATAACTATTCTTGATAAGTTAGATAAGTTAGCACAGGAGTGCATCCATGTTTTTGGAGTGAATCTTTATTTTCAGAGCTCTAAATTTTAGCCTTGAGTTTTGTAGCTGTTTTTAGAGTAAATCATAAGTACAAATGGTTCCTTGTTCCTGGAAATCCATATTCCTGGTTTTAGTATTTTTAAGAACTCAACGATTCTCTATCAAGGTCTTCATGTTGTGGTTTTCCATGTGCTCTCTGAAATAAATTTGAGGATCTAATATGTCTGGCTTATAAAACAAATCAAACAATATTACATTTGATTTTAACTTTTAATGATGGCGTAATTATTCCTTCTTGGACATAGACGTAAATGAGCTACAGTTGAAGTCAGAATGATTAGCCCCCCTGAATTATTAGCCCCCTGTTTATTTTTTCCCCAATTTCTGTAAACGTAAAGATTTTTTTAAACACATTTCTGAGCATAATAGTTTTAATAACTCATTTCTAATAACTGATTTATTTTATCTTTGTAATGATGACAGTAAATAATGTTTGACTAGATATTTTTCAAGACACTTCTATACAGCTTAAAGTGACATTTAAAGGCTTAACTAGGTTTACTAGGTTAACTAGGTAGTTTAGGGTAATTAGGGAAGTTATTGTACAACAATTGTTTGTTCTGTAGACTATTAAAAAATTTGGTTTAAAGGAGCTAATAATTTTGACCTTAAAATGGGTTTTAAAAAATTTAAAACTACTTTTATTCTAGCCGAAATAAAACAAATAACCTTTTTAAAGAAAAATATTATAAGACATACTGTGCAATTTCCTTGCTCTGTTAAACATAATCCTCGAAATATAAAAAAAAAAAATGAATTCAAAGGGGGGCTAATAATTCTGACTTCAACTGTATAATTTCATATTTCTTAATGATGCTATACATGACGTTTCAAAAGTTTGGATAAGTAAGGATGTAGTAATCAATTAATTAATTGAAAGAATTATTTGTCAAATAGGGATTCATTTAATTGTTCAATTGTAACTTTTAGATGATTAAGTATATTACATTAAATACTAATGTCTTTACTCAAGTAATGCTGAAATAAAATCTTCATGCATGCATGTCTTATTATACCAAATCAGAAATATTTAAATGATAACAGCTAATAAATTTGCTTGTCATCACAGGGATAATTAGTATTTTTTTAAAGAGCCCCGTTATGCATTTTTGAAAATTACCTTCCATGCAGTGTGCAGCGCAGCTCTAAGTGAATGGAAACATCCAGCTGATGTTTAAATCTGAAAGTGCACCTCGTTTAAAATATTGATTTTTAAATAAAAGATTTGACTCAGAGTTGTTTAAATGATTCGTCATTTGTTTGGATCTTTGGCCTGTTCATTTTGACGTTAACGCAAAACAATACCAAATATGAAATGCTGGATCCGGTAAAACGTGAACTCGCCTTTCCCTTCAAATGCTAGCAGAGTGTGGGTGTGTGTGGGACTGATCATGCCTGAAGATGAGTGAACATTAATAAGTGAACTAATGCAATAATCTACTCTGCAATGGGAGATCTGTCGGCCGTTTGTTAAAGGAAGGATCAGAAAAAAATATTGATGAATGGGATTTATATAGCTAGACAGGAACTTTATCAGTACACAGTTCATGGATCAGTTTCTCCCTCCGTTTCACAAGTCTAAGTGTGATTAAACTGGTCGCCTCTTGTTTTCTCTAGCTTGCAAAATATGAATTTAATTGTGTTTTTTTCACTTGTAATCACTCCACGTGGCTTGTACTGTATCTGGTTAACTCTTTATATTCACAAATTGCATCTAAAACCTCGATGAAAACGCAAACCGTGCTACTTTTTTTTTTTACAGATTTAAATATATTTGTGTAGTTTGTTGCTGTTATGGCCACCATCAGCTGTTCCTACACTTGTGTGAGAGTCAAGTTTCAAAATAGTTCAGCTTTTGCCACTGTGTGGATTAACACTGAATGTGTGTCACTGTCTTTACTTATGGTTAAGTGTAGAGCAATATGCTGGTGTTTAACTGCATTGGTTTAATGCACTCCTGCACTGGGCTCACACATACACTCTGCACTCTGACTACTTCAACAATGTTGATAAGACGTGGTGGGCATTTCTCTCTGTCTCACACTGAACGCAGTTGACCAATCACAACAGATTGGGCCATTAGACCAATCAGCTCATATTAGCATGGCGCTAAGGAGGGGTGTTGGAACAAATGAATCGCTGAACAAATCAGATGGGAGTCGTTGGGATAATTAGATTAAAAATAAATGCAAATTATAAGACAATGAAAGTGTTTTTTTTTTTTTTTTGGCTTTGCATGCATATCAGCCTGTTGTTGAAAACCTTTAAAACCAAAATATGATTTTTAGAATGCATAATAGGGTCTCTTTAAAATATTAAATTAGAACAAATCGTTCACAATTGTAGGATGACATTTTTAAATGAATGGAATCTTGATGGGCATAAAAGATTTATTTCACAAACATTAAAACATTCAAATCACCCCAAACTTTGCATGGCTGTTTTAATAGCTGTATATTTAATCATTCTCGATTCAATATTTAGGCCACAACCTGTGAATATGCAAACAACAGATTTGCTGTTAGTAAACAGTTAAGTACTTTCTGAATGTGGGTCTGTTTTCACAGTGTAATCTGTCTTGCCAGAGGAATTCACAGTAGCCTGAGCATTTGAGGATAAGCAGGACTTTAACCTGTCACCTTTAGCATTACATTAGTTTTACATATTTAAAGTCACCGCATAACATGTTTAATGTGGTGACATAGATTGTCTTTATCGTCCACAAAACATAAGTAGGTTAAGCCAAGATATGTTCACATTGTAAGAGATTTATGAAACTTAATAAACACCTCATGGATATATGTTACATCCACCTGTTAGTAGAAACTTGATCTACAGTACGAACAGCAGCAGGTTGAGGGTTATTAGTTTACGTAACATGCATGTTTGGGGATCAATTAACCCTAGCACTCCTAAATAGGGCCCTTAAAACAACCTATGCGGGACGTATGTGATTGCTGGTTTATTTTCATTTGTATGTTTGCCTTGATATCATTAATCATCTTGTTTAGTGTGAATGCACAATATTATCAAAACATCTGATAAATCAGGTGATAATAACTTGGATTTTAAACATTGACATTTGTCTAATATTGAAAAGTATGCCATTATTCCTTGCAGATAAAGATGGCAGGTTGATTATGACAACCAACAGGCTCATTGGAAATACATGTTTCAGCCTACATTTTTGTGAAACTGCATAAAA